>NC_135988.1:1706688-1711688 GCF_053455715.1 Rhinoraja longicauda
CCAGAGACGTGCGGGTTTGTGGGTTAAGTGGCCTCGGTAAAGTTGTCACTAGTGTGTCGGGAGCTGATGAGAAGTGTGGTAACGTGGAACCAGTGTGAATGGGTAGTGGATGGGACGGGCTGAAGGCCTGTTTCCCTGCTGTACGACGGGGTCCTAGTTTGAAGGGAGTTGACGCATTTTGTATCTTTAAAAACAATCAAAATAAACGTTATTCAGATGAAACAAGAACTGTGCAAAGATTATTCCAGTGCCATATGTACATTAATCAGCGTGGCATTTGGTGTATCCATAGAAATAGCATTATACTTTAAACTGTTATCTTTTCTAAAATAGACTCCATTCAAGTAATAATAAACACAAAACACGTACGTGCGACAGAACTTCACCTGACATTCTCGGAGGCCACACAAATACTGGCTTTAGTGAATTCATTCCCCGAATCGCTACGTTACCCCCCACCCTTGCCCCTCGTGTGCCCCCCTGGTGAGGAATCCGTTCCTTGTTTGGAGAGGCGTCTCTCTCCACCACAACCCTGCCCCCCATGTCCAGCAGCGGGAGGACCCTAGACTGTGGCCCTCCCCCACAGAGCCTTGGTGTTGGCTGCACCAAGCTCCAGTGTAAATATCACGCTAGGGTCTGCTTTGCTGGAGCCACACTGTAACGATGACCGCCTCTTTCCACAGCGCCTGCATTCGCCAAGGCCGATGTCACCTCTCACCTACCCTGAGGTAAGCTGAGAACCTGACCCATTGATTGTTGCTGCAGCTATAATCAGATATAGAACAACTGTATGTGTATCTGTATCCATCAGCGTGACCTTCAAGCTCAGCTCAGATCAGAACATGACACAAAATGCCGCAGTAACTCAGCGGCTCAGGCAGCATCTCTGGAGAGAAGGAATGGGGGACGTATGGGTCGAGACCCTTCTTCAATCTAGTCTGGTGGGCACCCTGTGTACTGGCACCCTGTGTAGGGGCACCCTGTGTACTGGCACCCTGTGTTACTGGCACCCTGTGTGCTGGCACCCTGTGTACTGGCACCCTGTGTACTGGCACCCTGTGTACTGGCACCCTGTGTACTGGCACCCTGTGTACTGGCACCCTGTGTACTGGCACCCTGTGTAGGGGCACCCTGTGTAGGGGCACCCTGTGTAGGGGCACCCTGTGTGCTGGCACCCTGTGTGCTGGCACCCTGTGTACTGGCACCCTGTGTACTGGCACCCTGTGTGCTGGCACCCTGTGTACTGGCACCCTGTGTACTGGCACCCTGTGTGCTGGCACCCTGTGTACTGGCACCCTGTGTACTGGCACCCTATGTGCTGGCACCCTGTGTACTGGCACCCTGTGTACTGGCACCCTGTGTACTGGCACCCTGTGTACTGGCACCCTGTGTACTGGCACCCTGTGTAGGGGCACCCTGCGTGCTGGCACCCTGTGTACTGGCACCTGTGTAGGGGCACCCCTGCGTGCTGGCACCCTGTGTACTGGCACCCTGTGTACTGGCACCCTGTGTAGGGGCACCCTGTGTAGGGGCACCCTGTGTACTGGCACCCTGTGTACTGGCACCCTGTGTACTGGCACCCTGTGTAGGGGCACCCTGTGTAGGGGCACCCTGTGTACTGGCACCCTGTGTACTGGCACCCTGTGTAGGGGCACCCTGTGTACTGGCACCCTGTGTGCTGGCACCCTGTGTACTGGCACCCTGTGTAGGGGCACCCTGTGTACTGGCACCCTGTGTAGGGGCACCCTGTGTACTGGCACCCTGTGTACTGGCACCCTGTAAAGACCACCCTGCGATTGTGAATGGACACGGACTGGATCTGATCTCTGATGCCGCCAGTAACTGCATGTTCACCTGAAACATTCCCAACGATGCCCTGGTGTTGGTGTTGTAATGTGCCACACATGGAGCAGTCTCACGTCCTGCGGTACCTGGGACACGGGACACAGAGAACAGACGAGTAGACGTCCTGGTCCACACTGTCCCTGATGCCAAGTCACACTCATCCCCTCTGCCTGCATGTGATCCATACCCCTCTGTGGCTGTGTGACTGTGTGACTGTGTGACTGTGTCGCTGTGTGACTGTGTCGCTGTGTGACTCTGTGACTGTGGCACTGTGTGGCTGTGTGACTGTGGCTGTGTGGCTGTGTGACTGTGTCGCTGTGTGACTCTGTGACTGTGTCGCTGTGTGGCTGTGTGACTGTGTCACTGTGTGGCTGTGTGACTGTGTCGCTGTGTGGCTGTGTGACTGTCGCTGTGTGGCTGTGTGACTGTGTCGCTGTGTGACTGACTGTCGCTGTGTGGCTGTGTGACTGTGTCGCTGTGTGGCTGTGTGACTGTGTCGCTGTGTGGCTGTGTGACTGTGTCGCTGTGTGGCTGTGTCGCTGTGTGGCTGTGTGACTGTGTCGCTGTGTGGCTGTGTGACTGTGTCGCTGTGTGGCTGTGTGACTGTGTCGCTGTGTGGCTGTGTCGCTGTGTGGCTGTGTGACTGTGTCGCTGTGTGGCTGTGTGACTGTGGCTGTGTGACTGTGTCGCTGTGTGACTCTGTGACTGTGCCGCTGTGTGACTCTGTGACTGTGTCGCTGTGTGGCTGTGTGACTGTGTCGCTGTGTGGCTGTGACTGTGTCGCTGTGTGACTGTGTGACTGTGGCTGTGTGACTGTGTCGCTGTGTGACTCTGTGACTGTGTCGCTGTGTGGCTGTGTGGCTGTGTGACTGTGTCGCTGTGTGGCTGTGTGACTGTGGCTGTGTGACTGTGTCGCTGTGTGACTGTGACTGTGTCGCTGTGTGACTGTGTGACTGTGGCTGTGTGACTGTGTCGCTGTGTGACTCTGTGACTGTGCCGCTGTGTGACTCTGTGACTGTGTCGCTGTGTGGCTGTGTGACTGTGGCTGTGTGACTGTGTCGCTGTGTGACTCTGTGACTGTGCCGCTGTGTGACTCTGTGACTGTGTCGCTGTGTGGCTGTGTGACTGTGTCGCTGTGTGGCTGTGTGACTGTCGCTGTGTGGCTGTGTGACTGTCGCTGTGTGGCTGTGTGACTGTGTCGCTGTGTGACTGACTGTCGCTGTGTGGCTGTGTGACTGTGTCGCTGTGTGGCTGTGTGACTGTGGCTGTGTGACTGTGTCGCTGTGTGACTGTGACTGTCGCTGTGTGGCTGTGTGACTGTGGCTGTGTGACTGTGTCGCTGTGTGACTCTGTGACTGTGTCGCTGTGTGGCTGTGTGGCTGTGTGACTGTGTCGCTGTGTGGCTGTGTGACTGTGTCGCTGTGTGGCTGTGTGACTGTGTCGCTGTGTGACTCGCTGTGTGGCTGTGTGACTGTCGCTGTGTGGCTGTGTGACTGTGTCGCTGTGTGACTGTCGCTGTGTGGCTGTGTGACTGTGACTGTGTGACTGTGTCGCTGTGTGACTGACTGTGTGGCTGTGACTGTGTGGCTATGTGACTGTGTGGCTGTGTGACTGTGTGACTGTGTGACTGTGTGGCTGTGTGGCTGTGTGACTGACTGTGTGACTGTGACTGTGACTGTGTGGCTGTGTGACTGTGTGACTGTGTGGCTGTGTGGCTGTGTGACTGTGTGGCTGTGACTGTGTGGCTGTGACTGTGTCTCTGTGTGACTGACTGTGTCTCTGTGTGACTGACTGTGTCTCTGTGTCTCTGTGTCTCTGTCACAGTCACAGAGAATCACTGAGTAATAGAGTCTCACAGAGTGTCACAGAGCCAGAGTGATACAGTGTGGAAACAGGCCCTTCGGCCCACCTTGCCCACACCAGCCTGATCCATATCCCTCCAAGCCTGTCCTATCCATGTGCCTGTCTAAGCAAATATCAAAGATACTCCACTACCATTGGAGCGGCCATCCTTCACTCTGGCAGCTTACACCCAGAGACAGTATGAACAGTGATTACTCCAATTTTAATCGGCCATTGCACTCCCTCTCTCTCTGCCCCTCCCCCGCACAAGTCATCCCACTAGTTTCACCGTCTGTCACCCCTCGTTATCACCTCTTCCACAGCCAACAATGCACCATTGTGCGCTCTGCCTTTCCTTGCTGCCCTGGTTTCGTTCTCATCATACCTTTCATTCTTTTGTTCGTTGTATCATTTCATCTCCCTAGTTCTCCTCTCCCCTGGCTCCCAGCCTGAAGAAGGGTCTCGACCTTCAAAGAAGGGTGGTGAATCTGTGGGATTCGTTGCCACAGACAGCTGTGGAGGCCACAAGTCAGTGGATATATTTAAGGCAGAGATTGATAGATGCTTGATCAGTACAGGTGTGAGCGGTTATGGGGAGAAGGGCAGGAGAATGGGGTTGGGAGGGAGAGATAGATCAGCCATGATTGAATGGCGGAGTAGTCGATGGGCCGAATGGCCTAATTCTGCTCCTATCACTTATGACCTTATGACTCGAAATGTCACCTATTCCTTTTCCCCAGAGATGCTGCCTGACCCACTGAGTTACCCCAGTACTCTGTGTCTATCTGTGGCATACACTAGCATTGGCAGTTCCTTCCTACACACGATGAGTAAGTTTGCAGGTGACACAATATTGTGGGGGGTGAGGGGCTGGTCTCAGTGCCTCCATTGGCCAGTTGGCAAGTTGGGCAGAGCAATGGCAGATGCAACTTAATTCTGATCAGTGCAAAGTGACGCATATTGAAAGGTCAAATAAGGGGAGGACACACACACAGATTGGGACTTAGGGAGTATTAGAGAGGAACACAGGGACTGTTGTACATCTGCAGGTCCCTAAGGGTGGCAGGGCAGGTGGACAGGGTGGCACAGAGGGCAAGGCGGGCGCTAGTCTGTGTTAGCTGGGCCACAGAATGTAAGGGCAGGGAAGGTATGGGGCAGCTTTATCAAACATTGATGAGACCACATCTGGAACTGCCCCTCCCACTCCCACACTGACCTCTCTGTCCTGGGCCTCCTCCACTGTCACAGTGAGGCCCAGAGCAAACTGGAGGAACATTGGAGGAACAGTGTCTATCTTCAGTGTGGATGGGGCA
>NC_135988.1:1719188-1734188 GCF_053455715.1 Rhinoraja longicauda
ACCGTGTTGAAGGCAGAGCTACAGTCTATGAATAGCATCCTCACGTACGTGCCCTGTCTCTCTAGGTGAGTCAGGACAGTGTGAAGAGCCAGAGAGATGGCGTCCTCTGTAGATCTATTTGCCCTGTATGCAAATTGATGTGGGTCCAGTGAGTCAGGGATGCTGGATTTGATGTGTGAGAGGACCAGCCTCTCAAAGCACTTCATGACTATCGGCGTTAGGGCAACCGGGCAGAAGTCATTCGGGTTGGAGATCTTTGCTTTTTTCGGCACCGGAACTATGATAGCCGACTTCAGGCACTTGGGGACCGTAACCAGAGATAATGACAGGTTAAAGATCCTGGTGAATACCTCAGCCAGCTGTTCAGCACAGTCCTTCAGTACCCTTCCTTGAACTCCATCCGGTCCTGCAGCCTTGCGTGGGTTGACCCTTTGCAGAGCGCGTTGTACCTCCTGTGTGTTCAGTTGCAAGACCTGTCCCACCGCCTCGACTGGGGTTCTTTCACTCAAGGTGGTTTTGCCAGTTTCAAAGCGGGCAAAGAAGGTGTTAAGCTCGTTGGTCAATGCCATATCGCTGTGGGGGCAGGCAGGGCTGCTCTTGTAGCCAGTGATGTCCCTGACACCCTGCCACATGCTTCTGGTGTCCGTGGTGTTGAAGTGGTCTTCCACTGTGGGTGTCTTTGGCCCTTTTAATACCTTTGTTCAGGTTTGACCTGGCAACACTGTATGCTGAAGTGTCACCAGATTTAAAGGCATTGTTGCGTGCCCTCAGCAGGTTCTGTACCTCCTTGTTCATCCAGGGTTTCCGGTTTGGGAACATCTTTATCTCTTTGTCCTCCGTGACATTCTCCACACAGCAGTTGATGTAGGAGAGCACAGTGGATGCGTATTCCTCCAAGTCTACCTCTGAACCGTAGGTGGCCTGTTGTGCAAACTGCCATTACTGCCCATGAGGTGGCGATGGTGAGCTGCTGCCCTGAGCCGCTGCAGGTTTGACGGAGAGAGAGTTGCAACACTGGGGCTCGGCCCCACATCCTCACCAACATCTACAGATGCACCACTGAAAGCATGTTAACGGGACGCATCACAGTACCATTCAGGAACAGCTCCATCCAACACCTCAAGGAATTCAGCGAGTTGTGGACGCAGCCTAGACCATCACACAAACCAACCTCCCTTCCACTGACTCCATCTACACCTCACGCTGCCTCGGCAAGGCCAGCAGCAGCATCAAGGACCAGTCTCACCCCGACCTCTCCCTCCGCCCCTCCCTCTCCTGTTGAGGAAACGCACACCTCCAGATTCAGGGACAGCTCCCAGCTGTTATCAGGCTAGTGAACCATCCTACCACACCCAGAGAGCGGTCCTGAACTCCCATCTCCCTCAATGGAGACTCTCAGACTTTACTGACTTTACCTTGCACTAAACGTCAATGCCTTCGTCATCTATCTACACTGTGGACAGATTGATTGTAATCATGTTTAGCCTTTCTGCTGACTGGTTAGCACGCAACAAAAGCTTTACCCTGTACCTCAGTACACGTGACAATAAACTGGAACTAATCAGGAACAGGCCGCTTGGTCCAACTGAGCTACTGTAGTTCCATTCCATCTGTCCTGTGTGTCCCGTAGTTCTGCTCTTGCTCCCCCTCCCCCCAGACACAACAAGGATAGAGTTCCCCCCGGTCCTCACCTTCACCCCACCAGCCTCCACATGCAACACATCATCCTCCGACTCCATCAACTCCAATGTGATCCCACCTCTAGTCACATCTTCCCATCTCCACCCCTTTCTGCTTTCTGCAGAGACCGTTCCCTCCGCAACTCCCTGGTTAACTTGTCCCTTCCCACCCAAACCACCCCCTTCCCAGGTAACGTCCCCTGCAACCGCAGGAGATGCAACACCTGTCCCTTTACCTCCCCCTTCGACTCCGTCCAGGGTCCCCAGCGTTGCTTCCAGGTGAGGCAGAGGTTCATGTGCACCTCCTCCAGCCTCATCTGATGTACCCAGTGTCCCTGATATGGCCCCTTGCACACCAGCGAGACTAAGCATAGTCTCAGCGACCTTATCAGCGAACACGCGCTCAGTCCGCCGATGCCTACTGGATCTCCCGGCCTCTAACCATCTCAACTCCCCTCCCACTCCCACACTGACCTTTCTGTCCTGGGCCTCCTCCATGGCCAGAGTGAGGCCACACGCAAACTGGAGGAACAGCACCTCATATTCCACTCGGGCAGCGTACAGCGAGGAACATTGAATGCTCCAATTTTGGGTCGCATAAACTCCCCACTCCCTTCCCCCCCCCACATGCCCCTGACCTCCCCTCTCCCTTCCCTCCTCCGTGCCCCACCTGGGCTCCGACCCATTTCCCCCCTGCAACTACTCTGATCTCACAATCCACAACTCTTCAAACCTGTCTCACCCCTTCTGCTCTCATCTCTGGCCTTTGTTGCAATCATCTGTTTATCAGAACCCACCCTCAACCGTGTCGGCCATGTCCTGCCTCACTCCTTCTCCCCCTCCCCCCCACAATCAGTCTGAAGAAGGGTCTCACCAGAAACGTCACCTATCCATGTTCTCCACAGATGCTGCCTGACCCGCTGAGTTACTCCAGCACTCTGTGAAACGTCACCTATCCATGTTCTCCACAGATGCTGCCTGACCCGCTGAGTTACTCCAGCACTCTGTGACCCTCTGGTTTTAAACATCTCCACCTTGTGAGGAGGACTGTGAGCATCCACCTTTGTCCTTCCCTAATTGGCCATGAGATGGCAGTGGCGAGCCGCTGCCCCTCATATATAATTTTATAAACCACAACTATTTCACCCCTCAGCCTCCTACTCTCCAAGTAAAACCTTCCTAGCCTGACCGGCCTCTCCTTTACCGGCCCTCCAGTGCCGGTTTACATCCTCGAGATCCCTTCCTGCACTTTTCCAGCTTATTGCCGGGCGACCAGAACTCCATGTGTTGTCTCACCAACACATACAGCAGAAACACAATGTCCCAATAAAGGGCTTTATCATACAGAAACATATACAATTCTTAAGGGGTTGGACAGGCTAGATGCAGGAAAAATGTTTCCGATGTTGGGGGAGTCCAGAACCAGGGGTCACAGTTTAAGAATAAGGGGTAGTCCGTTTCGCACTGAGATGAGGAAAAACTTCTTCACCCAGAGAGTTGTGAGTCTGTGGAATTCTCTGCCACAGAAGGCAGTGGAGGCCAATTCACTGGATGTATTCGAGAGAGAGTTAGATACCTGTTTTGCTTTTAGGGCTAACGGAATCACAGGATATGGGGAAAAAGCAGGAACGGGGCACTGATTTTGGATGATCAGCCATGATCACATTGAATGGCGGTACTGGCTCGACGGGCCAAATGGCCTCCTCCTGCACCTATTGTCTATGTTTCTATGGTTGTATGTTTGGCCACCCTGTCTATCTGTGTACCAGCACCCCTTGGTCTCTCTGTTCTACAACTCCCCAGGGCCCCAGCATTTACTGTGCACATTCTGCACTGGTTTAACTTACAAAGCGCAAAACCTCACACTTGTCGGGGTTAAATGCCACCTGCCATCCTTGGCCCATCTCCCCAGTTCAGCTTGTGTAGGAAAAAAACTGCAGACGCTGGTTTAAATTGAAGGTAGACACAAAATGCTGGAGTAACTCAGCGGGGCAGGCAGCATCTCTGGAGAGAAGGAATGGGTGACGTTTCGGGGCGGGAACATCAGACTGAAGAAGGTTCTAGACCCGAAACGTCACCCATTCCTTCTCTCCAGAGATGCTGTCTGACCTGCTGAGTTACTCCAGCTTTTTGTGTCGATCGTAATGTTTCATTCAAGTGGATGTCCCACCCTTGTTCCCATGCCATCTGAACGTTGTATGTTTGGCCACCCTGTCTATCTGTAATAATCCAGCATCTGCAGATTACTAGTAGTCCAGTCATCTGTATCTACCATGTCAGCGGCCTTGCTAAAGTCCATGTACGCCACGTCATGTACATCTGTATCCACCACGTCATATACACCTGTATCTGCCACATCATGTACACCTGTATCTGCCACATCCTGTACACCTGTATCCACCACATCCTGTACACCTGTATCTGCCACGCCATGTACACCTGTATCTGCCACGCCATGTACACCTGTATCTGCCACGTCATGTACACCTGTATCTGCCACGTCATGTACACCTGTATCTGCCACGTCATGTACACCTGTATCTGCCACGTCATGTACACCTGTATCTGCCACGTCATGTACACCTGTATCTGCCACGTCATGTACACCTGTATCTGCCACGTCATGTACACCTGTATCTGCCACGTCATGTACACCTGTATCTGCCACGTCATGTACACCTGTATCTGCCACGTCATGTACACCTGTATCTGCCACGTCATGTACACCTGTATCTGCCACGCCATGTACACCTGTATCTGCCACGTCATGTACATCTGTATCTGCCGCGTCATGTACATCTGTATCTGCCACATCAACTGTCCTGGCCTCCTCAATCCTCGTTATCAGAATCAAAACTGTGAAACACAATTACCCGAAATGTCACCGACTCCTTTTCTCCAGAAATGCTGCCTGAGCCGCTGAGTTGCTCCAGGAATGTATGTCTATTTCCCACACACAAAGCCATGCTGACTATCCCTGATCAGCCCGTGTCTTTCCAAATGCTGGTCGATCCTGTCTCTCAGAGTTGCCTCCAGTAACTGCCACCCCTGAGGTCAGGCTCACGGCCTGTAGTTCCTTGGCCTGTCCCTCTGCCCTTCTTCATTAACGGTACAGCGTTAGCCATCCTCCAGTCTTCTACCACCTCACCCAAAGAACCATAGACAATAGGTGCAGGAGGAGGCCATTCAGCCCTTCAAACCAGCACCGCCATTCACTGTAATCATGGCTGATCATCCAAAATCAGGACCCCATTCATGCTTTTTCTCCCCACACCCCTTGATTCCTTTAGCCCTAAGAGCTAAATCTAACTTTCTCTTGAAAACATCCAGTGAATTGGCCTCCACTGCCTTCTGTGGCAGAGAATTCCACAGATTCACATCTGGGTGAAAAAGTTTTTCGTCATCTCAGTCCTAAATGGCCTACACCTTATTCTAAAACTGTGACCCCTGGTTCTGGACTCCCCCAACATCGGGAATATTTTTCCTGCATCTAGCCTTAAGAATTTTATATGTTTCTATAAGATCCCCTCTCATCCTTCTAAATTCTAGTAAATACAAGCCCAGTCGACCCATTCTTTCATCATAAGTCAGTCCCACCATCCCAGGAATTAACCTGGTGAACCTACGCTGCACTGCCTCAATATCAAGAATGTCCTTCCTCAAATTAGGAGACCAAAACTGCACACAGTACTCCAGGTGCGGTCTCACCAGGGCCCTGTCCAACTGCAGTAGGACCTCCTTGCTCCTAAACTCAAATCCTCTCGCAATGAAGGCTTTCATCACTGCCTGGTGAAGGATGGTGCAGATATCTCTGTCAGCATGCAGCGGTTTCATCCCTAATGTCCGATACAGCTGGCCTGTCCTGGGTCGGCACGGTGGCGCAGCGCTAGAGTTGCAGCACCAGAGACCCAGGTTCACACTACCTGCCCTCGGGTGGCCTATATCTCTCCAAACCTTTCCTATCCACGTTCCTGTCCAAACGTCTTTACAGTGCTGATATAGTGTTCTGCCTCAACTACCTCCTCTGGCACCTCACTCCACACAGCCACCACCCTCTGAGTGCAAACGTTGCCCCTCGGATTCCTATGAAATATTTCCCCCCTTATCTGAAACCCATGCCTTCTGGTTCTTGATTCCCCTATTCTGGGTAAAAGTCGATGCATTCATCCTATCCAGTCCCCTCGTGATTTTACACAGATCACCCTTCAGCCTCCTGCGCTCCAAGCCTGCCCAACCTCACCCCATAGCTCAGGCCCTCAAGTCATGGCAATGTGCACGTAAACCTTCTTTGCATTCACTGTACACCCACCACCCTTCCCCTTGCACTCCTGTTAAACCTTTCCCCTCTGACCTGAAACCTTTGGCTCTTGATTCCCCTATCCTGGAGAGAAGACTCACTATATATATCTATTCTCCTCATAATGTTATGAGTGATCGGAGCAGAATGAGGCCATTCGGCCCATTGTCAACTCTGCCATTCAATCATGGCCGATCTATCTCTCCCTCCTAACCCCATTCTCCTGCCTTCTCCCCATAACCCCTGACCCACGTACATGATTTAATAGTTTAGTTTGGTTTATAATTGTCACGTGTACAAAAAGCTTTTGTTGCGTGCTATCCAGTCAAACAATAGACTATACATGATTGCAATCAGGCCGCCCACCATGTACAGATAATGGACAAAGGGAACAACGTTTAGCGCAAGATAAAGTCTGCGTAAAGATGGTTCACAGGCCTCCAATCAGGTGGATGGGAGGTCAGGACCACACTTTAGCTGGTAGGAGGATGGTTCAGTTGCCTGATAACAGCTGGGAAGAAACTGTCCCTGACCCTGGGTGATGTCTGGAAGATCCCCCCTCATCCTCCTGCGCTCCAAGGAATAAAGCCCTACCTGCCCGGCAACTCTCTCACCTGGAGCCCTGGCTAGGCATCTGTCGGAGCGCGTGGACAGTGGTGGCAGTGGGACTGCTGCAGGAGGTTTGATGCTTTCACTGATCTTGTTTCGATTTGTTCCAGATATCGGCACCAACATGTACAGGAAGCGGCCAATCTACAAACTGAACGGTAACGTGCCTCTCCTTTCACTGTTTTCTGGGTGTTAGAGTGGCACCTGGTCACAGCCCTAGTCCACAGCAACGGGCCTTGTCCACAGCCCTAGTCCACAGCCCTAGTCCACATCCCTAGTCCACAGCCACGGCCCTAGTCCACAGCCACGGCCCTAGTCCACAGCCACGGCCCTAGTCCACAGCCACGGGCCTAGTCCACAGCCACGGCCCTAGTCCACAGCCCTAGTCCACATCCCTAGTCCACATCCCTAGTCCACAGCCCTAGTCCACATCCCTAGTCCACAGCCACGGCCCTAGTCCACAGCCACGGGCCTAGTCCACAGCCACGGCCCTAGTCCACAGCCACAGGCCTAGTCCACAGCCACGGCCCTAGTCCACAGCCACGGGCCTAGTCCACAGCCCTAGTCCACAGCCCTAGTCCACAGCCCTAGTCCACAGCCACGGCCACAGCCCTAGTCCACAGCCCTAGTCCACAGCCACAGCCCTAGTCCACAGCCACAGGCCTAGTCCACAGCCCTAGTCCACAGCCCTAGTCCACAGCCCTAGTCCACAGCCACAGGCCTAGTCCACAGCCCTAGTCCACGGCCCTAGTCCACAGCCACGGCCCTAGTCCACGGCCCGTCCACAGCCCTAGTCCACGGCCCTAGTCCTCAGCCCTAGTCCACGGCCCTAGTCCACGGCCCTAGTCCACAGCCCTAGTCCACGGCCCTAGTCCACAGCCCTAGTCCACGGCCCTAGTCCACGGCCCTAGTCCACAGCCCTAGTCCACAGCCCTAGTCCACGGCCCTAGTCCACAGCCCTAGTCCACGGCCCTAGTCCACAGCCCTAGTCCACGGCCCTAGTCCACAGCCCTAGACCACGGCCCTAGTCCACAGCCCTAGTCCACAGCCCTAGTCCACAGCCCTAGTCCACGGCCCTAGACCACGGCCCTAGTCCACGGCCCTAGTCCACGGCCCTAGTCCACGGCCCTAGTCCACAGCCCTAGTCCACAGCCCTAGTCCACAGCCCTAGTCCACGGCCCTAGACCACGGCCCTAGTCCACAGCCCTAGTCCACAGCCCTAGTCCACAGCCCTAGTCCACAGCCCTAGACCACGGCCCTAGTCCACGGCCCTAGTCCACAGCCCTAGTCCACGGCCCTAGTCCACAGCCCTAGTCCACAGCCCTAGTCCACGGCCCTAGTCCACAGCCACGGCCCTAGTCCACAGCCCTAGTCCACAGCCCTAGTCCACAGCCCTAGTCCACAGCCCTAGTCCACAGCCCTAGTCCACAGCCCTAGTCCACAGCCCTAGTCCACAGCCCTAGTCCACAGCCCTAGTCCACGGCCCTAGTCCACAGCCCTAGTCCACGGCCCTAGTCCACAGCCCTAGTCCACGGCCCTAGTCCACAGCCCTAGACCACGGCCCTAGTCCACAGCCCTAGTCCACAGCCCTAGTCCACAGCCCTAGTCCACGGCCCTAGACCACGGCCCTAGTCCACGGCCCTAGTCCACGGCCCTAGTCCACGGCCCTAGTCCACAGCCCTAGTCCACAGCCCTAGTCCACAGCCCTAGTCCACGGCCCTAGACCACGGCCCTAGTCCACAGCCCTAGTCCACAGCCCTAGTCCACAGCCCTAGTCCACAGCCCTAGACCACGGCCCTAGTCCACGGCCCTAGTCCACGGCCCTAGTCCACGGCCCTAGTCCACGGCCCTAGTCCACGGCCCTAGTCCACAGCCCTAGTCCACAGCCCTAGTCCACAGCCCTAGTCCACAGTCCACAGCCCTAGTCCACAGCCCTAGTCCACAGTCCACAGCCCTAGTCCACAGTCCTAGTCCACAGCCCTAGTCCACAGCCCTAGTCCACAGCCCACAGCCCTAGTCCACAGCCCTAGTCCACAGCCCTAATCCACAGCCCTAGTCCACAGCCACAGCCCTAGTCCACAGCCCTAGTCCACAGCCCACAGCCCTAGTCCACAGCCCTAGTCCACAGCCCTAGTCCACAGCCCACAGCCCTAGTCCACAGCCCTAGTCCACAGCCCTAGTCCACAGCCCTAGTCCACAGCCACAGCCCTAGTCCACAGCCAGGCCACAGGAGGTAGTTGAGGCTGGGACTATTCCAACATTTAAGAAACAGTTAGATAAGTTAGACATGGATAGGACAAGTTTGGTGGGATATGGACCAGGCGCAGGCAGGTGGGACTAGTGTAGCTGGGACATGTTGGCCGGTGTGGGCACGTTGGGCCCAAGGACCTGTATCCAGGCTGTATCACTCTGTATCACTCAATGACTCTATGACTTTATGACTAAATGGTGCCAAAATACACAGATCAGCCAAAACATTATGACCTGATGAGCCAGAACATTATGCCCACCTGCCTAATATGCTGTTGGTCCTCCGTGTGCAGCCCCATACGCAGCAGGGTGCGATGCACTGTGTATTGTGACACATTCCTCCCGTCACCACCATTACCATTTTCTGTGACTTGGGCCACAGTCGACCTTCTGTCGGTTCGGACCAGACGGGGTAGCCTTCGTTAGAGGTGTTAGAGTGGCACCTGGTCACAGCCCTAGTCCACAGCAACGGGCCTTGTCCACAGCCCTAGTCCACAGCCCTAGTCCACATCCCTAGTCCACAGCCACGGCCCTAGTCCACAGCCACGGCCCTAGTCCACAGCCACGGCCCTAGTCCACAGCCACGGGCCTAGTCCACAGCCACGGCCCTAGTCCACAGCCCTAGTCCACATCCCTAGTCCACATCCCTAGTCCACAGCCCTAGTCCACATCCCTAGTCCACAGCCACGGCCCTAGTCCACAGCCACGGGCCTAGTCCACAGCCACGGCCCTAGTCCACAGCCACAGGCCTAGTCCACAGCCACGGCCCTAGTCCACAGCCACGGGCCTAGTCCACAGCCCTAGTCCACAGCCCTAGTCCACAGCCCTAGTCCACAGCCACGGCCACAGCCCTAGTCCACAGCCCTAGTCCACAGCCACAGCCCTAGTCCACAGCCACAGGCCTAGTCCACAGCCCTAGTCCACAGCCCTAGTCCACAGCCCTAGTCCACAGCCACAGGCCTAGTCCACAGCCCTAGTCCACGGCCCTAGTCCACAGCCACGGCCCTAGTCCACGGCCCGTCCACAGCCCTAGTCCACGGCCCTAGTCCTCAGCCCTAGTCCACGGCCCTAGTCCACGGCCCTAGTCCACAGCCCTAGTCCACGGCCCTAGTCCACAGCCCTAGTCCACGGCCCTAGTCCACGGCCCTAGTCCACAGCCCTAGTCCACAGCCCTAGTCCACGGCCCTAGTCCACAGCCCTAGTCCACGGCCCTAGTCCACAGCCCTAGTCCACGGCCCTAGTCCACAGCCCTAGACCACGGCCCTAGTCCACAGCCCTAGTCCACAGCCCTAGTCCACAGCCCTAGTCCACGGCCCTAGACCACGGCCCTAGTCCACGGCCCTAGTCCACGGCCCTAGTCCACGGCCCTAGTCCACAGCCCTAGTCCACAGCCCTAGTCCACAGCCCTAGTCCACGGCCCTAGACCACGGCCCTAGTCCACAGCCCTAGTCCACAGCCCTAGTCCACAGCCCTAGTCCACAGCCCTAGACCACGGCCCTAGTCCACGGCCCTAGTCCACAGCCCTAGTCCACGGCCCTAGTCCACAGCCCTAGTCCACAGCCCTAGTCCACGGCCCTAGTCCACAGCCACGGCCCTAGTCCACAGCCCTAGTCCACAGCCCTAGTCCACAGCCCTAGTCCACAGCCCTAGTCCACAGCCCTAGTCCACAGCCCTAGTCCACAGCCCTAGTCCACAGCCCTAGTCCACAGCCCTAGTCCACGGCCCTAGTCCACAGCCCTAGTCCACGGCCCTAGTCCACAGCCCTAGTCCACGGCCCTAGTCCACAGCCCTAGACCACGGCCCTAGTCCACAGCCCTAGTCCACAGCCCTAGTCCACAGCCCTAGTCCACGGCCCTAGACCACGGCCCTAGTCCACGGCCCTAGTCCACGGCCCTAGTCCACGGCCCTAGTCCACAGCCCTAGTCCACAGCCCTAGTCCACAGCCCTAGTCCACGGCCCTAGACCACGGCCCTAGTCCACAGCCCTAGTCCACAGCCCTAGTCCACAGCCCTAGTCCACAGCCCTAGACCACGGCCCTAGTCCACGGCCCTAGTCCACGGCCCTAGTCCACGGCCCTAGTCCACGGCCCTAGTCCACGGCCCTAGTCCACAGCCCTAGTCCACAGCCCTAGTCCACAGCCCTAGTCCACAGTCCACAGCCCTAGTCCACAGCCCTAGTCCACAGTCCACAGCCCTAGTCCACAGTCCTAGTCCACAGCCCTAGTCCACAGCCCTAGTCCACAGCCCACAGCCCTAGTCCACAGCCCTAGTCCACAGCCCTAATCCACAGCCCTAGTCCACAGCCACAGCCCTAGTCCACAGCCCTAGTCCACAGCCCACAGCCCTAGTCCACAGCCCTAGTCCACAGCCCTAGTCCACAGCCCACAGCCCTAGTCCACAGCCCTAGTCCACAGCCCTAGTCCACAGCCCTAGTCCACAGCCACAGCCCTAGTCCACAGCCAGGCCACAGGAGGTAGTTGAGGCTGGGACTATTCCAACATTTAAGAAACAGTTAGATAAGTTAGACATGGATAGGACAAGTTTGGTGGGATATGGACCAGGCGCAGGCAGGTGGGACTAGTGTAGCTGGGACATGTTGGCCGGTGTGGGCACGTTGGGCCCAAGGACCTGTATCCAGGCTGTATCACTCTGTATCACTCAATGACTCTATGACTTTATGACTAAATGGTGCCAAAATACACAGATCAGCCAAAACATTATGACCTGATGAGCCAGAACATTATGCCCACCTGCCTAATATGCTGTTGGTCCTCCGTGTGCAGCCCCATACGCAGCAGGGTGCGATGCACTGTGTATTGTGACACATTCCTCCCGTCACCACCATTACCATTTTCTGTGACTTGGGCCACAGTCGACCTTCTGTCGGTTCGGACCAGACGGGGTAGCCTTCGTTGCCCTCGCGCATCGATGAGCCTTGGGCGCCCAACACCCTGTCTGTCGCCGGTTTGTGGTTTGTCCCTCCTCGGACCACTGTCGGTAGGTACTCACCACTGCTGACCGGGAGCACCCCACAAGCCTTGCCGTTTCAGAGATGCTCTGACCCAGTCGTCTGGCCAGAGCAATTTGGCCCTTGTCAAAGTCGCTCAGGTCTTTACTCCTGCCCATTTCTCCTGCATCCAACACATCAACTTCAAGAACTGACTGTTCACTTGCTGCCTAATATATCCCACCCCTTGACAGGTGCCATTGTAACAAGATAATCAATGTTATTCACTTCGCCTGTCAGTGGTCATAATGTTTTGGCTGATCAGTGTATAGTGACTTGTGCTTGTGTGAACTTTGCAAACACCACCTCACTGTACAGAGCACACGTGATAATAAAGCACCAGTGAGCCAGTGGGACTAGGGGGCATGGGTTCAAGGTGAGGGGGGATCTGAGGGAGAACCTTTCACCCAGAAAGTGTTGGGCAGGTGGAGCAAGCTGGCAGTTAAGCTGTAGGTGGGTATAGGTATGGAATTTAATAGACATTTGTGCAGGTACATGGATAGTTTAGTGTTGTTTAGTTTAGAGATACAGCACGGAAACAGGCCCTTCGGCCCACCGGGTCCGCGCCGACCAGCGATCCCCACACATTAACACTATTCTACACACACTGGGGACAATTTTTACATTTACCCAGCCAATTAACCTACAAACCTGCACGTCTTTGGAGTGTGGGACGAAACCGAAGATCTCGGAGAAAACCCACACAGGTCACGGGGAGAACGTACAAACTCCGTACAGACGGCGCCCGTAGTCGGGATGGAATCCGGGTCTCCGGCGCTGCATTCGCTGTAAGGCAGCAACTCTACCGCTGCGCCACCATGCCGATAGAAAAGGTGTAGAGGGATCTGGGCCAAGCGTGGGCAAATGGGCTGAGCACATTGGACGAGTTGGGCCGAAGGGCCTGATTCTATGCTGTATAACTCTGACTATTGAGGGCAGAGTTGTCTAAAGTTGGGCGGGCAGATCAATTAGAGAGAAGCACTCTCAACAAACAGCGGCAGACATTTAAGGAGCAAAATGCATTTGTGTGACGAGGAAAGATGCCGAGGGGGAGACCAACCAACGGTGGCTGAGCTGGGACATTAACGAGGGCCTTCATTTACAAGCAACAACACGTCAAGGGGGCAAACGTCAGCACAAGGCCCAGAGAACGGAATAACCACCAATACAGCAGAGGCCGAAACACACATCAACAACCATGCAGCAATAAGTGGGCAATGGAAGGAAAGACGTTTAGAATTTCTGTTCAGAATATGAAAGCAAAGATCCCATGAGATAGTTCTGGGGGGCAAGGAAATGGGGAGGAGTTACTCTGATATGTTTGTGTAGAACATACCACAGACATGCAGTAATGCGGAATAATACTGTAGGGAATTACATTCCACCCCATCACTGGAGAAACAGTCTTGGACAAACTGATAGTATAAGAAAATAACTGCAGATGCTGGTACAAATCGAAGGTATTTATTCACAAAATGCTGGAGTAACTCAGCAGGTCAGGCAGCATCTCTGGAGAGAAGGAATGGGTGACGTTTCGGGTTGAGATCCTTCTTCAGACTGATGTCAGGGGGGCGGATTCGTTTAGTTTAGAGATACATCAGGGGAAACAGGACCCTTCGGCCCATCGAGTCCGCACAGCCCAGCGATCCCCGCACATTAACACTATCCTACACACACTGCGGCCAATTTTACATCCATACCCAGCCAATTAACCCACAAACCTGCACGTCTTTGAAGTGTGGGAGGAAACCGAAGATCTCAGAGAAAACCCACCCAGGTCACGGTGAGAACGTACAAACTCCGTACAGACAGCACCCGTAGTCGGGATGGAACCCGGGTCTCTGGCGCTGTAAGCGCTGTAAGGCAGCAACTCTACCGCTGCGCCACCATGCCGCCCGTGAGGAGCAGTTTGCTAAGTCCACTGACTGAGAATCCGGCTGAGAAAGTGGAGCATTGGTTGTAATCTAAATGCAACACAATGCCCTCCTTTCCCGCCACCCTTTGCTTTACTTCATCCCTTTTAGTTCAGGTAGAGCCGCTGGCTGCCTCACGGCGCCAGAGACCCGGGTTCCAACCTGACCTCAGCTGCTGTCTGTGTGGAGTTTGCATGCTCTCCCTGTGACCCTGTGGGTTTCCTCCGGGTGCTCTGGGTTCCTCCCACATCCCAAAGACGTGCGGGTTTGTGGGTTAATTGAAGATCTGTAAACTGCCCCAATGTGTAGGGAGTGGGTAAGAAAGCAGGAAAACGCAGAACTAGTGTGACCGTGTGACCAATGGTAAGCACAGACTTGCAGGCCCAATGGCCTGTTTCTCTGCTGTATCTTTCAACTAGTAAAAAGGCAAAAGTGCTGGAGTTACCCAGCGGGACAGGCAGCATCTGTGGAGAACATGGATAGGTGACGTTTCACAGAGTGCTGGAGTAACTCAGCGGGTCAGGCAGCATCTGTGGAGAACATGGATGGGTGACGTTTCACAGAGTGCTGGAGTAACTCAGCGGGTCAGGCAGCATCTCTGGAGAACATGGATAGGTGACGTTTTGGGTCAGGATCGTTCTGTCAACTCAATTCCGTTCTGATGTCTCCCTGACTTTCCCTGCCTGCAGTGCCAGCTTGTTTAATACCAGCTCATTTAGTATCAATGTGTTCAGTGCCAGCTTGTTCAGTATCAGTGTTCAGTACCAGTTAATTCAGTGCTAGTTCATTCAGTACCAGTTCATTCAGTGCCAGTGTTCAGTGCCAGCTCGTTCAGTACCAGTGTTCAGTACCAGTTAATTCAGTGCGAGTTCATTCAGTACCAGTTCATTCAGTGCCAGTGTTCAGTGCCAGCTCGTTCAGTGCCAGCTCGTTCAGTGCCAGTGTTCAGTGCCAGCTCGTTCAGTGCCAGCTCATTGTTGTTTTGTGCCTTTATTGCAGAACCGTTGGCTGTGCTTCCAACGAGCAAATACATCGAGGATCTCATCATCGAATCGTCCAAGTTTCCAGCAGCTCAACCTCCAGACCCCAACCTTCCCGCCAAGATTGAGACAGAGTACTGGCCCTGCCCCCCTTCCCTCGCGGTCGTGGGTAAGGCAGCAGCCCACCCTCTCCCCCCCGATTCCCCACACCGGGGGCAGGGACGTAGGGAGGGCATCTCACAGTTGGACTAGGCTTTGGTGGAGCC
>NC_135988.1:1736688-1772586 GCF_053455715.1 Rhinoraja longicauda
TGTGTGTGTGTGTCCTCACTGTGTGTCTGTGATGTCCCACACTGTGTGTGTGTGTGTGTGTGTGTGTGTGTGTGTGTGTGTGTGTGTCCTCACTGTGTCTGTGATGTCCCACACTGTGTGTGTGTGTGTGTGTGTGTGTGTGTGTGTGTGTGTGTGTGTGTGTGTGTGTGTGTGTGTGTGTGTGTGTGTGTGCCCACACTGTGTGTGTGTGTGTGTGTTCTCACTGTGTGTGTGTGTGTGTGTGTGTGTGTGTGTCCTCACTGTGTGTGTGTGTGTGTGTGTGTGTGTGTGTGTGTGTGTGTGTGTGTGTGTGTGTGTGTGTCCTCACTGTGTGTGTGTGTGTGTGTGTGTGTGTGTGTGTCCTCACTGTGTGTGTGTGTGTGTGTGTGTCCTCACTGTGTGTGTGTGTGTGTGTGTGTGTGTCCTCACTGTGTGTGTGTGTGTGTGTGTGTGTGTGTCCTCACTGTGTGTGTGTGTGTGTGTTCTCACTGTGTGTGTGTGTGTGTGTGTGTGTCCTCACTGTGTGTGTGTGTGCCCACACTGTTTCTGTGTGTGTGCCCTCACTGTGTGTCTGTGATGTCCCACACTGTGTGTGTGTGTGTGTGTGTGTGTGTGTGTGTGTGTGTCCTCACTGTGTGTGTGTGTGCCCACACTGTTTCTGTGTGTGTGTCCTCACTGTGTGTCTGTGATGTCCCACACTGTGTGTGTGTGTGTGTGTGTGTGTGTGTGTGTGTGTGTGTGTGTGTGTGTGTGTGTCCTCACTGTGTGTGTGCCCACACTGTTTCTGTGTGCAGATCCAGTCGGGATTGGGGAAGTTGATCCTGAAGGAGGAGCTGGAGCATTGCAAGCCGCGCGGCAGGAAGTCACGGTCGCTCCCGGACAGAACCACACGCAGCTTCTGTAAGAGACGGGCCTCCACCTCACTGCCGACCCTGTGCTGTGTTGCTGTGTGTCACCATGTGTGGGCCTAGCGGAGAGAGCGCTGCCCAACAGAGTGTGGGCCCAATGAGTGGGGGGGATGTCCGGGAAAGGGGGGGGAGGGGGATAGGGTTGCCAAAATACAGGACAAAGGGTGGCGTCATGCCCCGTGCCCCACGTGACCTCACCCAGCCAGTGGCCACGTGCTCCCGGCCCGGGCGGCCGCCATTGGTGGAGCGGGAGCACGTGGCCGCTGGCTGGGTGAGGTCACGTGGGGCGCGGGGCGGTGACGTCACCCTTTGTCCCTTTGGGAGTGAGGAAGTTGGCAACCCCACTAATACGGGACAAGGGCGGTCCCGTACGGGCCAAACTAATTTAGCCCAAAATACGGGCTGTCCCGGCTAATACGGGACAGTTGGCAACTCTGGGGGGGGCTTGTCCGGGACGCTGGGGATTTGTTCAGGAAGCAGCAGATTTGACCCTGGGACTGTGGGTTCACATGTTCACAGAGTAGAAGTCTCCTAATCCCATTCTCCTGCCTTCTCCCATAACCTTTGACACCCGTTCTAATCAAGAATTTGTCTATCTCTGCCTTAAAAATGCCCACTGACTTGGCCTCCACCGCACTTGTGGCAATGAGTTCCACAGACTCACCACCCTCTGACTAAAGAAGTTCCTCCTCATCTCCTTTCTAAAAGAGTGCCCTTTAATTCTGAGGCTGTGCCCTCTGGTCCTAGACTCTCCCACTAGTGGAAACATCCTCTCCACATCCACTCTATCCAGGCCGCTCACTATTCTGTACGTTTCAATGTGGTCCCTCCTCATCCTTCTAAACTCCAGTGAGTACAGGCCCAGTGCCCACACACGCTCATCATATGTTAACCCACTCATTCCTGGGATCATTCTTGTAAATCTCCTCTGGGCCCTCTCCAGCAAAGATACTAGAGGAACAAGATAGACCACTCGACCTGAAAGACCGTCGTATGTCACTTTAGTAGGTAGAAACCTGCAGAAACATTAAAAAATAAAAATAACAAAGATCTGTGAATTGATAGATGAGATATATTCTGCATTTTAATGGTATCATCACACACACTGTTCTCCCACAACACTGATTACACTGCAAGAGGCAGAACGAGCGGCGGGCTTTGCCTCCTAAAATGGCGGCCGTTATGCTCCTTTGCGTACGACACTTCAGTATATGCGATTTCAACACGAGTGGTCCATCTTGCTCCTCTAGTATCTTTGCTCTCCAGAGCCAGCACGTCCTTCCTCAGATATGGGGCACAACCTTGCTCGCAGTGCTGCAAATGCGGCCCGTCCGTCCAGCGCGTTATAGAGCCTCCGCTTTAGGCCCCTGTTTGTATTGCAGTCCTCTTGCTATAAATGCTGTAAGTCGTCGCCTGTGATGTTTGCACAGTTGTATGAACGAGAGATGTGACAGAGTTAACCCTGGTGTCTGTGTTTCTGCAGCGCCACAGGAGTCGGCCCCCAAGTCCCCCTCCCTGCACTCCCATGGAAGGAACGGCCTCCACAGGGTGAGTAAAGTGGCGATGTACCCGCCAGGCGTGTCGTCACCCGGGGGGTGGGAGGTGGCAGAGCTGGTGTCAGCTTAGAACTGCTTTATGATACGATACGATATAACTTTATTCATCCCCGGAGGAAATTGGTCTGCCGACAGTCACAACACACAACATGGTGCACAAACACCTGAAATGAAAAGTGAAAAAAAGAAACGGTCAAGTGACTGTTGGCTGGCTGCCGTGTGCACAGCGCCTTCACCGGAACAAACAAACAAACAAACAAACGAACTAACTAACGCAGGCTTATCCCCTGGGCAGAGGATCCTAAACTAGAGTCCCACGCCAGGTGCCCATTGTCTTCCCCACCCCCCCCTCAAGCCCATTGACCGCTGATTGTGGGTCGATCGCGAGGCCCCACCACCACTGAGGCTCCCACTGTTGCCGAGGCTCCCACTGTTGCCGAGGCCCCCACTGTTGCCGAGGCTCCCACTGTTGCCGAGGCCCCCACTGTTGCCGAGACCCCCACTGTTGCCGAGGCCCCACCACCGCCAAGGCCCCCACTGCCAAGGCCCCCACTGTTGCTGAGGCTCCCACTGTTGCCGAGACTCCCACTGTTGCCGAGGCCCCACCACTATCGAGGCCCCCACTGTTGCCGAGGCCCCACCACTATCGAGGCCCCCACTGTTGCCGAGGCCCCGCCACTATCGAGGCCCCCACTGTTGCCGAGGCCCCACCACTATCGAGGCCCCCACTGTTGCCGAGGCTCCCACTGTTGCCGAGCCCCCCCCCCACCACCACCACCGCTGAGGCCCACCTTTGGCTGAAGGGAAGCAATGTTGAGGTGCCATTCACTGTGTAACTGAAGCTGATCTGACATTGGTGGAAGTGTGCAGGCTGGTGCACTCCGTACCAGTGCTCCAGGGTGTGGGGCTGGGCAGGTCTTGAAGCAAATCATGTCTTTGTGGTGGAGACAAAGAAACTGCAGATGCTGGAATCTTCAGCCAACGGCAAAGTGCTGGAGTAACTCTGTGGGTCAGGCAGCATCTGTGGAGGGGATGGACAGACAACGTTTTGGGTCAGGACCCTTCTACAGACAAGGTCCCGATGCAAAATTTCTGAAGTAGAGTCCTGACCCACACTGTATGACACTATGACCTATCTTTGGAGTGTGGGAGGAAACCGGAGCACCCCGAAAAAACCCACGTGGTCACAGGGAGAACGTACAAACTCCGTACTGACAGCACCCGTAGTCGGGATGGAACCCGGGTCTCTGGCGCTGAGAGCGCTGTGAGGCAGCAACTCTACCGCTGTGCCGCTGTGCCACCGTGCCACCCCGCCCCGGGACTAAGGTGGATTATTTCTATGGAATACTCCTCCCGCACCTTTCCCAGATCCTGGCGATAGTTTCACAGCTGTCCAAGCCAACCCTCCTCTCAGCCTCACCGCACTAACTCAGTCCACATCACTGTGCTGACCCACGTCCAGCCACTGCCACTGACACCAGGCCTGGGCCTGACATTCACCATGTGCTCAGATCACCAATACACAAAACCTTCTACCCAGAGTAAGGGCTTCAAGAACCAGAGGACATGGGTTTAAGGTGAGAGGGGCAAGATTTAATAGGAACCTGAGGGGCAACGTTTTCACTCAGAGGATGGTGGGTGAGTGGAACGAGCTGCCAGAGGAGGTAGTCGAGACAAGTACTAGGACAGCATTTTAAAAGACACTTGGAAAGGTACATGGACAGGAAAGGTTTTGAGGGATATGGGCCAAGTGCAGGCAAATAGGACTGGCTTGGATGGGACTAAGATGAGTTGGCATGGTGGTGTAGGGCCGAAGGGCCTGTTTCTGTGCTCTGTGACTCCATCTTCTCCTGCCCTCGTGCAGCCGCTCTCTGCCCAGGAGACCTCTGGAAACTCTGCTTCTCCTGATAGTCTCCAGGTTTAATCACGACACCATTCAGCTGTTGTTGAGCTCTGGAATGGAAAGGCCCTGACCCACAACATCACCTGTCTCAGTCCTCCACAGATGCTGCCTGACCACATGAGTAACTCCAGGACAATGTGATTTGTTCAAGATCCCAGCATCTGCCGTTCCTTGTGTTTCCCCTCCCAGTCTCTCTGCCTCTCTTCCTTCAACCCTTCCTGCCCGAAGAAGCAGTTGCTTCACTGTGTTGAATATTTCACAGGCGTCAATGTCAGATTCATGCTGAACTCCCTCCTGTGGAACGCACTGAGAGGTCTCGGTAGTTAGACTGGAGATACAGCATGGAAACAGGCCCTTTCAGCCCACCGAGCCAATGCCGACCAGCGATCAACCCATACAGGAGCACTATCCTACACACTAGGGACAATTTACAATGTTTTATCACCAAAACCAAGCACTACAAGCTGAAGAAGGGTCTCGACCCGAAACGTCACCTACTCCTTCTCTTCAGAGATGCTGCCTGACCCGCTAACATACTCCAGCACTTTGTGTCTATCTTAAGCGTGAATCATATCATATCATATATATACAGCCGGAAACAGGCCTTTTCGGCCCTCCAAGTCCGTGCCGCCCAGCGATCCCCGCACATTAACACTATCCTACACCCACTAGGGACAATTTTTACATTTACCCAGCCAATTAACCTACATACCTGTACGTCTTTGGAGTGTGGGAGGAAACCGAAGATCTCGGAGAAAACCCACGCAGGTCACGGGGAGAACGTACAAACTCCTTACAGTGCAGCGCCCGTAGTCAGGATCGAACCTGAGTCTCCGGCGCTGCATTCGCTGTAAAGCAGCAACTCTACCGCTGCGCAAGTGCGGTTTGTCTAATGGCAAACTGTAGCACCCGGAGAAAACCCACGCGGTCACAGGGAGAACTTGCAAACTCCATACAGACAGCACCCGTGGTCAGGATCGAACCCGGGGCGCTGGTGGAGTAAGGCAGCAGCTCTACTGCTGCACCACCGTGCCGCCCCTGTTGGAAGTGCCCCAATGCAGAGTGCTGCTGAATGACGTGGTGCATTATGGTCACTCACTGCTGCATGACGCGGTGCATTATGGTCACTCACTGCTGCATGACGCGGTGCATTACTGCAGGGTGATGGTCACTCATTGGTGCTGCGTGACGTGGTGCATTACTGCAGGGTGATGGTCACTCATTGGTGCTGCGTGACGTGGTGCATTACTGCAGGGTGATGGTCACTCATTGGTGCTGCATGACGTGGTGCATTACTGCAGGGTGATGGTCACTCACTGGTGCTGCGTGACGTGGTGCATTACTGCAGGGTGATGGTCACTCACTGCTGCGTGACGTGGTGCATTACTGCAGGGTGATGGTCACTCATTGGTGCTGCGTGACGTGGTGCATTACTGCAGGGTGATGGTCACTCACTGCTGCATGACGTGGTGCATTACTGCAGGGTGATGGTCACTCACTGGTGCTGCATGACGTGGTGCATTACTGCAGGGTGATGGTCACTCACTGCTGTTCTTTACTCCTAGCTGCAGTCGGCTGACTTTGCCACCCCTCACCAACAGCACCAGAGGAGCGCGACAGGTAAGTCCCATCGCCAACGTGTGGAGAATAGGGAGTAGAGTGCAGAGGTGTAGAGTGTAGAGTGCAGTGTGGAGTGTAGAGAGTATAGCGTAGAGAGTAGAGATGTAGAGTAGAGTGTACAGCATAGAGTGTAGAGAGTAGAGATGTAGAGTGTACAGCATAGAGTGTAGAGTGTACAGCATAGAGTGTAGAGTGTAGAGTGTAGAGAGTAGAGTGTAGAGTGTAGAGTGTAGAGTGTAGAGTGTAGAGAGTAGAGTATAGAGTGTAGAGTGTAGAGTGTAGAGAGTAGAGCGTAGAGAGTAGAGAGTAGAGCGTAGAGAGTAGAGCGTAGAGCGTAGAGAGTAGAGCGTAGAGAGTAGAGCGTAGAGCGTAGAGAGTAGAGCGTAGAGCGTAGAGAGTAGAGCGTAGAGCGTAGAGAGTAGAGCGTAGAGCGTAGAGCGTAGAGAGTAGAGCGTAGAGCGTAGAGAGTAGAGCGTAGAGCGTAGAGAGTAGAGCGTAGAGAGTAGAGCGTAGAGAGTAGAGATGTAGAGAGTAGAGATGTAGAGTAGAGTGTACAGCATAGAGATTTAGAGAGTAGAGATGTAGAGTGTACAGCATAGAGTGTAGAGTGTAGAGTGTAGAGAGTAGAGTGTAGAGAGTAGAGTGTAGAGTGTAGAGAGTAGAGCGTAGAGCGTAGAGAGTAGAGCGTAGAGCGTAGAGAGTAGAGAATAGAGCGTAGAGCGTAGAGAGTAGAGCGTAGAGCGTAGAGAGTAGAGCGTAGAGAGTAGAGAATAGAGCGTAGAGCGTAGAGAGTAGAGCGTAGAGAGTAGAGCGTAGAGCGTAGAGCGTAGAGCGTAGAGCGTAGAGCGTAGTGTAGAGAGTAGAGATGTTGAGAGTAGAGAGTAGAGATGTAGAGTGTAGAGAGTAGAGCATAGAGCACATAGAGTGTAGAGTCACGTGTAGAGGATGTAGAGTGTTACGTGTAGAGCGTGTTGTCGTGCAGAGCTTGCAGAGTGCCTCCACAGGGCAGGGTACTCCACACCACCAAGCCTGTCACTCACTCACTCAGCAACAGGCACAGGGTGGCAGCCATGGGACTATGGTGCTTGGGGGGGACGGAATCAAGGGACGTGAGGAAGCAGGAACAGGGCACTGATTGTGGATGATCAGCCATGATCATATTGAATGGCGGTGCTGGCTTGAAGGGCCGAATGGCCTCCACCTGCACCTATTCTTAAGTTCCTGTGTTCCTATGAATGTTTCCCTCCCAGACTCCCCTGCTCCCAGCTTGCTTTCCAGCTGGAATCTGTGGAATTCATTGCCACTGACGGCACTGGAGGCTGTCACAGTGATACAGTGTGGAAGCAGGCTCCTCACCCCAACTTACCCACACCAGCCCACATGTTCCAGCTACACTAGTCCTACCTGCCCGCATTTGGTCCATATCCCTCCAAACCTGTCCTATCCATGCACATGTCCAACTGTTTCTTAAATGTTGGGATAGTCCCAGCCTCAACTACCTCCTCTGGCAGCTTGTTCCATACACCCACCACCCTCTGTGTGAAAAAGTTACCCCTCAGATTCCTATTAAATCTTTTCCTCTTCACCTTGAACCTATGTCCTCTGGTCCTCGATTCCCCTACTCTGGGCAAGAGACTGTGCATCTACCCGATCTATTCCTCTCATGATTTTGTACACCTCCTCATCCTCCTGCACTCCAAGGAATAGAGTCCCAGCCTACTCAATCTCTCCCTATAGCTCACACCCTCTAGTCCTGGCAACATCCTCGTAAATCGTCTCTGTACCCTTTCCAGCTTGACAACATCTTTCCTATAACATTTTGTAAGCTGGCTTACAAACATAAGTCTGAGTTAGACTTTAGAGATACAGTACAGTACAGGCCTTTCAGCTCACTGTGTCCGACACTATTCTAACAAGATATTTTAAAAGCAGAGATTGTTAGATTCACAATTCACAATCATACTTTATTAGCCGGGTATGTTTTGCAACATACGAGATTCTTGATCGGTACGGGTGTCAGGGGTTATGAGGAGAAGGCAGGAGAATGGGACTGAGAGGGAGAGATAGATCAGCCATTGTCAAATGGTAGAGTGGACCTGATGGGTTGAATGGCCTAATTCTGCTCCTATAACTTATGAAGTTGTTTTGTGCCCGCTGCCATTACTGACCCCAGTTAGCAGAACATGACTGTAGAAACAAGGAACAGCAGATGCTGGCTAACTCAGCAGGTCAGACAGCCTGCCCAAGGGTCACGACCCGAAACGTCACCTATCCATGTTCTCCACAGATGCTGCCTGACCCGCTGAGTTACTCCAGCACTCTGTGAAACGTCACCTATCCATATTCTCCACAGATGCTGCCTGACCCGCTGAGTTACTCCAGCACTCTGTGAAACGTCACCTATCCATGTTCTCCACAGATGCTGCCCGACCCGCTGAGTTACTCCAGCACTTGTGTCCTTGTTTCAGGAGAACTTTACTGACAGATTGGCTTGATCTTTTGCATGAAAGTTTCATTTATTGATTGAACGACACAGTAGGGAAACAGGCCCTTCAGCCCACCGGGCCTACGCCAGCCCTCCATCACCCGTTCACACTAGTTCTATGTTATCCCACGTTCTCATCCACTCTCTACACACTGGGGGGAACTTACAGCGGCCCAATACATCCGCACGTCTTTGTGGGATGTGGGAGGAAACCGGAGCACCCGGAGGAAACGCATGCGGTCACAAGGAGATCGTGCAAACTCCACGCAGACAGCACCCGAGGTCTGGATGGAAACGGGTCTCTGGCGCTGCGAGGCAGTAGAGCAAGGATATCTGAGGAAAGATGTGTTGGCTCTGGAGAGGGTTGAAAGGAGGTTTACAAGGATGATCCCAGGAATGAGTTGGTGAGCATATGATGGGAGTTTGATGGCACTGGGCTTGTAGTGGCAGGAGTTTAGAAGGATGAGGGGGACGAGTGATAGGCTTGGATAGAGTGGATGTGGAGAGGATGTTTCCACTGGTGGGAGAGTCTAGGACTAGAGGGCACAGCCTCAGAATTAAAGGACGTTCCTTCAGGATGGAGATGAGGAGGAATTTACTTAGTCAGAGGGTGGTGAATCTGTGGAATTCTTTGCTGTGGAGGCCAAGTCAGTGGTTTTCAAGACAGTTGGATAGATTCTTGATTAGTACGGGTGTCAGGGGTTATTGGGAGAAGGCAGGAGAATGGGGTTAAGAGGGAGAGATAGATCAGCCATGATTGAATGGAGGAGTAGACTTGATGGGCCGAATGGCCTAATTCTGCTCCTGTCACTTTTCAATTTATGTTGCACAAAAGGAAGTTGACTTTAATTAAAATCATTGGCAGTGAAGATATCTACACTGAGTGGATACACATTGTACAGTGAAAGAATTGCAAATGCTTTAAGTTATTAAAGTATTAATAACTTTAATAATGATTAAATTATGAATATTTACGAGGCATCGCTTGAAGTTTCCGGCAAATTGGGGTTTTTTCCAATTATCCTCAATATCCATTTGATGTCTAGCTGATTTTCTAAGCAGATCAGTTTGTCTTGAGTTGTGGCTGTGGTATTTTGCCGTGAGTTGTGGCTGTGGTATTTTGCCGTGAGTTGTGGCTGTGGTATTTTGCCGTGAGTTGTGTGTGGTTTGACGTTTATATCACAGACCTCATCAGCAGTCTGTAATGTTCATGTAATTAACATTGGCAGACATGCCCTTCCAGCCATTACCTTATCTCCCCACCACAAAGCTGCACTGACTGTCAGATTCTTCCCTGTTTGCTCCTCTCATCTTTCTTATATAACACAGCAACAATGCAAGTTAAAAACAAGCCGGCTCCAGTTTAAAGAACTTCGGAAATCAATAGTTAACTCATTTAGGGTGGCACGGTGGCGCAGCGGTAGAGTTACTGCCTTACAGCGCCAGAGACCCAGGTCCGATCCCGACTACGGGTGCTGCACTGTACGGAGTTTGTACGTTCTCCTCGTGACCTGCGTGGGTTTTCTCCGAGATCTTCGGTTTCCTCCCACATTCCAAAGACGTGCAGGTTTGTAGGTTAATTGGCTTGATGTAAATGTAAAAATTGTCCCTAGTGGGTGTAGGATTGTGTTAATGTGCGGGGATCGCTGGTCGGTGTGGACTCGATGGGCCGAAGGGCCTGTTTCCGTGCTGTATCTCTAAACTAAAACTAAACTAAACACAGAACGGTACAGCAGACGACAGGCCCTTCAGCCCACAATGCCTGTGCTAAACATGATGCAAAGACCAACATATCTGCCAGCTTGTTATCCATATCACTCCATTCCCTGCATATCCATGTGCCTATCAGGAAGCCTCTCAATTGCACTTGCAATATCATCTGTGGTTCTACGCCCCCACCCCTCTGCCCCCTCCCCTCCACCCAGAGTCTGAAGAAGGGTCCCAACCTCAAACGTCACCTGTCCATTTTTCCCGAGGGACTGCCTGACCCGCTGAGTTACTCCAGCATGTTTCATCTATCTTTAGTATAAACCAGCATCTGCAGTTCCTTTTTGTTACATGGACGATTCTTCAGAACCTAAGATAGATACAAAATGCTGGAGAAACTCAGCGGGACAGGCAGCATCTCTGGAGAGAAGGAATGGGGGACGTTTCGGGTCGAGACCATTCTTCAGACTGAGAGTCAGGGGAAAGGGAACCATGAGATATAGACGGTGATCTTTCATGCATTTGTTCTAGATCTCTAGAGATATATAGAACAAATTCATGAAAGATATGCAAAAAAGTGACGATGATAAAGGAAACAGAACCTTTTGGTCCCGACTGGAAACGTCACCTATCCATGTTCTCCGCAGATGCTGCCTGACCCGCTGAGTTACTCCAGCACTCTGTGAAACATCACCTATCCATGTTCTCCACAGATGCTGCCTGACCCACTGAGTTCCTCCAGCACTTTGTCTCATGTTTTGTTAACCAGCATCAGCAGTTCCTTGTGAGAACATGGCTACTGACAATGCTGGGAATTAGAAAATAGGTGCAGGAGTAGGCCATTCGGCCCATCAAGCCAGCACCACCGTTCAATATGATCATGGCTGATCATCCAAAATCAGTACCCCGTTCCTGCTTTCTCCCTATATCCCTTGATTCATTTAGCCCTAAGAGCTAAATCTTCTCTTGAAAACATCCAGTGAATTGGCCTCCACTGCCTTCTGTGACAGAGAATTCCACAGATTCACAACTCTCTGGGTGAAAAGGTTTTTCCTCATCTCAGTCCTAAATGGCCTACCCCTTATTCTTAAACTGTGTGGCCCCTGGTTCAGGACTCCCCCAACATTGGGAACATTTTTTCTGCATCTAGTCTGTCCAATCCTTTAAGAATTTTATATATTTCTACACGATCTCCTCTCATCCTTCTAAATTCCAGTGAATACAAGCCCAGTTGATCCATTCTTTCATCATTTGTCAGTCCCGCCATCCTGGGAATTAACCTGGTGAACCTACGCTGCACTCCCTCAATAGCAAGAATGTCCTTCCTCAAATTAGACCAAAATTGCACACAGTACTGTGAAAGGCGATGGTCCTCCCTCCCTATTTCTCAGCATCGCGTCTGATTCCAGATCCAGACACAAAAGCAGCCTCTTCCCACGAGCTGTACGTAACTGCCACACTACAGCACTGCATGCTGGTCTGTGAGCCCAACACTCAGCAGTGGATCTTTTAAAGGCAGAGACAGATAGATTCTTGAATAGTACGGGTGTCAGAGGTTATGGGAACAAGACAGGAGAATCAGTTTGAAGAAGGGTCTCGACCCAAAACGTCACCCATTCCTTCTTTCCTGAGATGCTGCCTGACCTGGTGAGTTACTCCGGCATTTTGTGAATAAATACCTTCGATCTGTACCAGCATCTGCAGTTATTTTCTTACACAGGCAGGAGAATGGGGTTAGGAGGGAGAGATAGATCAGCCTTGATTGAATGGCGGAGTAGACTTGATGGGCTGAATGGCCTAATTCTACTTCTATCACTTATGACCTTATGAACTCTCCAACTGCACGGGCAGCAGGCAATGGACCCACATGGAGGCGGGAGGACTGGAAGCGCGGTCCTAAACAGAAGAGGTCCCAACACAGAGGTCCCAGCGCAGAGGTCCCAGCACAGAGGTCCCAGCACAGAGGTCCCAGCATCAGAGGTCCCAGCAACAGAGGTCCCAGCACAGAGGTCCCAGCGCAGAGGTCCCAGCGCAGAGGTCCCAGCGCAGAGGTCCCAGCGCAGAGGTCCCAGCACAGAGGTCCCAGCATCAGGGGTCCCAGCGCAGAGGTCCCAGCGCAGAGGTCCCAGCGCAGAGGTCCCAGCGCAGAGGTCCCAGCACAGAGGTCCCAGCACAGAGGTCCCAGCACAGAGGTCCCTGTGGAACTCCACTAATCACGGACCTCCAGCCAGAATCCCATGCACTTGGATAGAACGGTACTGCACCGGGAAGAAGGGTCTCGACCCGAAACGTCACCCATTCCTTCTCTCCAGCGATACTGCTTGTCCTGCTGAGTTACTCCAGCACTCCAGTGTCTATCTTCATCACAGGGACCGGCTCCAGTCCACAGCATCAAGGCCGAACATGGTTACATGAATCTAATAGAGTCGCAGAGTGATACAGTGTGGAAACAGGCCCTTCGGCCCAACTTGCCCACAACGGCCAACATGCCCCAGCTACACTAGAGTCATAGAGTGATACAGTGTGGAAACAGGCCCTTCGGCCCAACTTGCCCACACCGGCCAACATGCCCCAGCTACACTAGTCCCACCTGCCTGCGCTTGGTCCATATCCCTCCAAACCTGTCCTATCCATGTACCTGTCTTAAATGTTGGGATAGTCCGAGCCTCAACTACCTCCTCTGGCAGCTTGTTCCGTACACATGTGCAATATTTAGCAAAGCTGCCCCTTTTTACTCTTGCACTTTATTTTTGCGTTTTAAAGTCATAATGTTTTTGAAGATTGTGTGCAGTGTATTGTGTTGCTACCATGTGCGAGCTGAGCACCAAGTCTCATTCCTTGCATGTGCACACACTTGGCCAGTGAATTGATTCTGTTCGGCTCTGGTTCCCCAGCCAGAGCAGCTGCCCCTGATCTTTGCCACAGAGGCAGACGGCTTTTCAACCTGGGTTATCCCCACTGACATGGAAACCTGCCCCGCTCTGGAGAGGGTCAGACATTAACCCGCCCCTGGCCTGGCAGAGGGACAAGGGCAAGTCAAAGGGTGTCCATGTCTCACAATGAGGGTAGACACAAACAGCTGGAGTAACTCAGCGGGTCAGGCAGCATCTGTGGAGAACATGGATAGGTGACGTTTCACAAAGTGCTGGAGTAACTCAGCGGGTCAGGCAGCATCTGTGGAGAACATGGATAGGTGACGTTTCACAAAGTGCTGGAGTAACTCAGCGGGTCAGGCAGCATCTGTGGAGAACATGGATAGGTGACGTTTCACAGAGTGCTGGAGTAACTCAGCGGGTCAGGCAGCATCTGTGGAGAGAAGGAGTGGGTGACGTTTTGGGTCAGAACAATACAATACAATACAATACAATATATCTTTATTGTCATTGTACCCAGGAGTACAACGAGATTGGGAATGCGCCTCCCATACGATGCAATAATTTAAGTAATTTAGACAGCAGCAACCCAACGAAACGAAACAGTTGTAACAGTTTCTTCATGTTGTAGAACATCTACTTTATGGAGAAACAATTGCTTCCATTTCTTTCCATTTGGTTTGTGTTGTCATCAAGTCATCTTTTGGCAAAATAACGGCAGGACAAACTACCGACCTGAGGTGCTGTTTGTGTGGAGTTTGCACGTTCTCACTGTGACCATGTGGGTTTGCTCCAGGCGCTCTGGTTTCCTCCCACGTCCCACAGGGACACGCGGGTATGTGGGCTGATTGTCCCTAGTGTGCAGGGAGTGGAAGACAAGGTGGGATAAGGTGGAACCAGTGTGAGCGGGTGATGGCTGGTGGCGTGGATACGGTGGGCTGCGTCACTAAACTACACTAGACTAAAATTACCAGCAAGTTGTCCAGTTACAAAGCTGACCTCTGGGACATTTCATCCCACTCATGGCTAGATGGAGTACAGGGCGTTTCCTGCCGCGTGCCTGATCTACGTTGCCCCCCCTGATCTACGTTGAGGGGACGGTTTATGGGCAAGGTTGGGGTTAGGGGGTAAACGGCCGGGATGTTTGGCACCACTGGTCATTCTCGCTCTTCTCTTGCCTCTGCAGATATCCAGGTAAGTCCACGCTGCAGCCTCAGGAATGCACCACTCCCACCACAGGTGAGAATCCTCATCTGATGTCCAACCGGTCAGGCAGCACCTTCACAGGGCCAGTCTGAAGAAGGGTCTCAACCCGAAACGCCGCCCACTCCTTCTCCCCAGAGGTGCTGCCTGACCCGCTGAGTTACTCCAGCACTTTGTGTCTGTCTCCAGAGGGAAGCTCAGCTCAGGAATTCCCATCAGGCGACTTTGATCAAACTGTGGAAGGGGTTCAAAGTGAACCGATGCTAAGATGCAGTCAGGGAGCAGGGGAGGGAGGGGGAGATTGGGTGGTAAGAGCGTGCAATAGGCCGACATGGAGGCGAAAGGACTGGAAGCACGGTCCTCTTTAAACAGGAGAGGTCCTAGCACAGAGGTCCCAGCGCAGAGGTCCCAGCGCAGAGGTCCCAGCGCAGAGGTCCCAGCGCAGAGGTCCCAGCGCAGAGGTCCCAGCGCAGAGGTCCCAGCACAGAGGTCCCAGCATCAGGGGTCCCAGCACAGAGGTCCCAGTGGAACTCCACTGGTCACGGACCTCCAGCCAGAATCCCATGCACTTGGATAGAACGGTACAGTATGGCTCCTCTGGTCCTCGATTCCCTACTCTGGGTAAAAGACTGTGTATCTACCCAATTTACTCCTCTCATGATTTTATATACCTCTATAAGATCTCCCCTCATCCTCCTGTGCTCCATGGAATAGAGACCCAGCCTACTCAACCTCTCCCTATAGCTCACACCCTCTAGTCCTGGCAACATCCTCGTAAATCTTCTCTGTACCCTTTCAAGCTTGACAATATCTTTCCTATAACATGGTGCCCAGAACTGAACACAATATTCTAAATGTGGTCTCACCAACGTCTTATACAACTGCAACATGACCTCCCAACTTCTCTCCTCGAATCTAAATGATCTGATAAATCTAAATAATACTGTAATCTCGATGAACCATATCCTTCCGTTCCCAGCATATCCACATGCCTATCTAAAAGCCTTTTAAACACGCCTGTGGTATCTGTTTCACCAGCACCCCAGGCACCCAGCACTCCATGTATAAAAAAGATTGCCCCGGACATTTAAAAAAAAAAAATTCCCCCTCACATTAATAGACAACAGACAATGGATAATAGGTGCAGGAGTAGGCCATTCGGCCGTTTGAGCCAGCATCGCCATTCAATGTGATCATGGCTGATCACTCTCAATCAGTACCCCGTTCCTGCCCTCTCCCCATACCCCCTGACTCTGCTATTATGAAGAGCTCTATCTAGCTCTCTCTTGAAAGCATTCCAGAGAATTGGCCTCCACTGCCTTCTGAGGCAGAGAATTCTACAGATTTACAACTCTCTGAGTGAAAAAGTTTTTCCTCATTTCCGTTCTAAATGGCCTACCCCTTATTCTCAAACTGTGGCCCCTGGTTCTGGACTCCCCCAACATTGGGAACATGTTTCCTGCCTCTAACGTTATACCCTCTAGTCTTTGAACATTTCTACCCTATGGGGAAAAGGTTCTGTCTGGCTAGACTATCTGTGCTTCCCATAGCTTTATAATACTTCTGTTAGAAGTAGAAGTATTTCCCAGCAGCTTCCGATGCTCCAGATAAAACAATCCTCCCTTGTCCAACCTCCCCTGTCCCAGTGCTGTACAATTCCACGAAATAGTGGAGACTGGAGACTGCAGACCAATTATATGGGTACTTACATCATTCACACAGGATGCAGAAACAGCTCCAAATATGGAAGTGGACAGTGAGGAGGAACTCAGGGAAATTCCAGTCCCTGGGGCAAAGTGCTGGAGCTCTTAGTGATGTCACTGTGGGCTAGGGTTGCCAACTGTCCCGTATTAGCCGGGACGTCCCGTATTTTGGGCTAAATTGGTTTGTCCCGTATTAGGCCCGCGGCCGGCTGTCGGCCCGTGGACAGGGAGGTGGGTTGCTAGGCAACCTCTGTTAGGTGAACACACTCCATTAGCCTACACTGTTCCCTGAGCCAACCCGCCTCCCGGCCCGAGCGGCTGCCATTGGTGGAGCGGGAGCACGTGGCCGCTGGCTGGGTGAGGTCACGTGGGGCGCGGGGCGGTGACGTCACCTTGTCCCGTATTTGGGAGTGAGGAAGTTGGCAACCCCTACTCTGGGCTCCAGCAAGTGAGCATGGATGTTCCCAGCAACAGAAGCACACAACGACAGGTCAATGGGGAAAGTTTAGACTTTACCGTGGAAGATGTCACGGCAGGGTTTGGAAAAATATCACGGCAAACACAACATGGCTTTGGTTTCAGTTTGGTTTGGGAACACAGCTTGGAAACAGGCCCTTCGGCCCACCAAGTCCACGCTGACCAATGTTGACCCGGTCTCACTAGTTCTATGTTATCCCAATTTCTCATCCACTCCTTACCACCCCAGGGGCAATTTATAGAAGCCAATTAGTCTACAAACCCGCACGTCTTTGGGATGTGGGAGGAAGCCCGAGCACCCAGGGGGAAACCCACGCAGTCACAGGGAGAAGCTACAAATCCACACAGGCAGCACCCGTAGTCGGGATCCAACTGGGGTCTCTTGCGCTGGGAGGCACTGACTCGTCTCCTGCGCCACCGTGCCAAAGACAATCTACTTTTGTGTGAAGAAAATCTGTTTAATCAGGTTCTTAGGAATACCTGGAAGAATGAGCATAGAGTCCCATAGCAGAGGAACAGGCCCTTCGGCCCACACTGTCCATTCTGCCCACCGTGCCATCCATTGCTATGCTATGCTCACCTGCTTGCCTCTTCCGTGTGGTGGGAGTCTCTGTGTCCACCACAGCGTGTGTCCGCACTAGCCTGTACTCACTGGAGTTTAGAAGAATGAGGGGGGACCCCATAGAAACATACCAAACAGTGAGCGGCCTGGATAGAGTGGATGTGGTAGCGCAGCGGTAGAGTTGCTGCTTTACAGCGAATGCAGCGCCGGAGACTCAGGTTCGATCCTGACTACGGGTGCTGCACTGTAAGGAGTTTGTACGTTCTCCCCGTGACCTGCGTGGGTTTTCTCCGAGATCTTCGGTTTCCTCCCACACTCCAAAGACGTACAGGTATGTAGGTTAATTGGCTGGGTAAATGTAAAAATTGTCCCTAGTGGGTGTAGGATAGTGTTAATGTACGGGGATCACTGGGCGGCACGGACTTGGAGGGCCGAAAAGGCCTGTTTCCGGCTGTATATATATGATATGATATGATATGATATGATATGATATGATATGATGTTTCCACTAGTGGGAGAGTCTAGGGCCAGAGGGCACAGCCTCAGAATTAAAGGACGTTCCTTTAGGAAGGAGATGAGGAATTTCTTTAGTCAGAGGGTGGTGAATCTGTGGAATTCTTTGCCACAGAAGGCTGTGGAGGCCAAGTCAATGGATATATTTAAGGCAGAGATAGATAGATTCTTGATTAGTACAGGTGGTAGGGGTGATGGAGAGAAGGCAGGAGAAAGGGGTTGGGGGGAGAGATAGATCAGCCATGATTGAATGGTGTAGACTTGATGGGCCGAATGGCCTAATTATGTTCCTATCACAGTTGACCTTGTGACCACCCCCTCAGGCAGTGTGTTCCAGACTTCAACGGACCCCTGGCGGGGAGAAACATTCTTCCTGGTCTCTGCAAACCTCTTACTCCTTACCTTAACCCTTTCCCCTCCAGTTCTGGACACCCCTGCTCGTGGGCTAAGGGTTTCTTTGTTCTCTCTATCCCCTTGATAGTTTTGTACACGTCCATCACGTACCCCCTCAACCTTCCCTGGACCAGGGAAAACAAGCCCAGTCTCTCCTCGCTACTGAAGCCCGCCATCCCAGGCAGTCCCACTGGATCTCCCCTTCACCCTCTCCTGAGACATCCCATTCCATCCGTACCACAAACCACCAGACAACATTCCAGAGACACAAACAAAAAGCCGGAGTAACTCAGCGGGCCAGGCAGCATAGAAACATAGAAAATAGGTGCAGGAGGAGGCCAATTAGCCCTTCGAGCCAGCACCGCCATTCATTGCGATCATGGCTGATCATCCACAATCAGTAACCCGTGCCTGCCTTCTCCCCATATCCCTTGATTCCGCTCTTTTAACTCTCTTTTAAATCCATCCAGTGAATTGGCCTCCACTGCCCTCTGTGGCAGAAAATTCCACAAATTCACAACTCTCTGGGTGAAAAAAATTCTTTTCACCTCAGTTTTAAATGGCCTCCCCTTTATTCTTAGACTGTGGCCCCTGGTTCTGGACTCCCCCAATCTCTGGAGAGAAGGAATAGGTGACGTTTCGGGTTGAGACCTTTCTACAGACGGAGTGTCAGGGGAGAGGGAACTGAGAGATATGAAAAGGTTCATAGAACAAATGAATGAAAGATGTGCAAAATGACAGATCAAAGCCAGCAATGATGATCAAGCAAAGGCAGAGCTCACAATGGTCTATTGTTGGCTGTGGGGTAGGTGATAACGAGTAATACAAACTGTAACTTAGCAGGACAATAGTGAAACTAGTCCAACAACGTGGGTGGGGGAGGGACGGAGAGAGAGGGGATGCAAGGGTTACTTGAAGTTAGAGAAATCAGTGTTCATACCGCTGGGGTGTAAGCTGCCCAAGCAGAATATGAGGTGCTGTTCCTCCAGTTTGCGCTGGGCCTCAATCTGGCAATGGAGGAGGCCCAGGACAGAGAGGTCAGTGTGGGAGTGAGAGGGGCAGTTCCAATCCAGATGTGGTCTCATCAATGTTTGATAAAGATGCCCCATATCTTCCCTGCCCTTACATTCTGTGGCCCAGCTAACAGAGACTAACGCCCGCCTTGCCCTCTGTGCCACCCTGTCCACCTGCCCTGCCACCCTTAGGGACCTGCAGATGTACAACAATCCCTGTGTTCCTCTCTAATACTCCCTAAGTCCCAATCTGACCTTTCAATATGCGTCACTTTGCACTGATCAGAATCAAGTTGCATCTGCCATTGCTCTGCCCAACTTGCCAACTGGCCAATGGAGGCACTGAGACCAGCCCCTCACCCCCCACAATATTGTGTCACCTGCAAACGTACTCATCGTGTGTAGGAAGGAACTGCCAATGCTAGTGTATGCCACAGATAGACACAGAGTGCTGTGGTAACTCAGCGGGTCAGGCAGCATCTCTGGGGAAAAGGAATGGTGACGTTTTGGGTCGGAATCCTTCTTCAGACTGAAAGTAGAGGTGGGGAGAGGGGGGTTCGGGGAATAGACTGGACCTTGGCATACCTTGAGGAGATTTCACAGTGGAGCTGACAACATGTGTAGGAAGGAACTGCAGATGCTGGTTTACACCAAAGATTGACACAAAGTGCTGGAGTAACTCAGCGGGACAGGCCGCATCTCAGAAGAAAGAAAATTGTCATACCGTTTACTGATCAAACCTCTTACTTGAACATCCAAGGCATTCGTGTATACCGCAAACACTAAGAGTAGCAGAAAAAATAAAGTGCAGGAAGAACTCAGTGGGTCAGGCAGCCTCTGTGGAGGGGACTGGACAGACATCGTTGGTCCACCTCCCTCCACAGATGCTGCCTGACTGGCTGGGTTCCTCCAGCACTCTGTTTCCCTGCTGCAGTCTGGCGTGTCTCCAGTAAGACCACATCTTGTGATCACATTCAGGGGACAAGTGCCCCTCAGGGATATGTGCTGGCACTCTTGTTGTGTGGGAAGGAACTGCAGATGCTGGTTTACATCCAAGACAGACACAAAGTGCTGGAGTAACTCAGCGGGACAGGCAGCATCTCTGGAGAGAAGCAATGCGTGACATTTCCGGCCGAGACCCTTCTTCAGACAGAGTCAGGGGAGGGGGAGACACAGAGATAAGGAAGTGTAAGGTGTGAGAACAAGACATCAAAGGGGGTGGAGATTAAGGGATATGTAGAATAGATCATTAGGAGAGGTAACAACAAAGCAAGCAAAGATAAAATGTAATCAGGGACAGTCAGACTGGTGGGAGAACTGGGAAAGGGGAGGGATGGGAAGAGTGGGAATGCAAGGGTTACTTGCCTTGGCTCACTGGCACTGTCCCTCTCTCTGGCACTGTCCCTCTCTCTGGCACTGTCCCTCTCTCTGGCACTGTCCCTCTCTCTGGCATTGTCCCTCTGGCACTGTCCCTCTCTCTGGCACTGTTACTCCCTCTGGCACTGTCCCTCTCTCTGGCACTGTCCCTCTCTCTGGCACTGTCACTCTCTCTGGCATTGTCCCTCTGGCACTGTCCCTCTCTCTGGCACTGTCCCTCTCTCTGGCACTGTCACTCTCTCTGGCACTGTCCCTCTCTCTGGCACTGTCCCTCTCTCTGGCACTGTCACTCTCTCTGGCATTGTCCCTCTGGCACTGTCCCTCTCTCTGGCACTGTCCCTCTGGCACTGGCACTCCCTCTGGCACTGTCCCTCTCTCTGGCACTGGCATTGTCTCTCTCTCTGGCACTGGCACTCTCTCTGGCACTGGCATTCTCTCTGTCTCTCTCTCTGGCACTGGCATTCTCTCTCTGGCACTGTCTCTCTCTCTCTGGCACTGTCTCTCCCTCTGGCACTGTCCCTCTCTCTGGCACTGGCACTGTCACTGTCACTCTGGCACTGTGGGTTGTGTGCACGTGAGTGAGGGGGGTATGGATGCATGAGGCACCTTCAGTACGTTTGTAGATGGCCCGTAGATTGGTGGAGTTGAGAGTAGGCTTTGGCCACAGGGTGGTCCCAATGTGTTGGTGAAATGGGCAGAGGGGAGGCAAACACAGCTTCATCCTGGTAACTGAGGAGCTTCACCTTGGGAACACTAACGAGTCTCGGTGATGCACTGTGAATGGTGGAATGCCAGGCAGTGTTTGGTTAGTAAGTGGGAAATCCAGCAGATGGTGAGCAGGTCTGAAGACCTTTGAAGGTGGCAGCAATAGGCAGATAATGTGGTGAAGAGGGAACCTAGGACATTGGCCTTCATGAGTTGACTACGTGTGCAGATGGCACCAATCTCGGTGGCGTTGTTGATAGTTTCGGTAGTTTGGCTAAATAATCAGATTGATTGTAAATTGGCTTCAGGAATCGTTGCAGTCGTGTACCCCAGTCCACCAAGGCCGGCTGGATTTGCAGCTAACTAACCACGCTAACTCCCTGTCCCATTCCCACGCTGACCTTTGTGTCTGGGCCTGCTCCATTGCCAGAGTGAGGCCACACACACAAACTGGAGGAACACCACCTCATATTCTGCTTGGCCAGCTCACACCCCTGGATCCCAGGAATGAGTGGGTTAACCTATGATGAGCGTGTGTGGGCACTGGGCCTGTACTCGCTGGAGTTTAGAAGAATGAGGGGGAACCTCATAGAAACGTACAGAACAGTGAGCGGCCTGGATAGAGTGGATGTGGAGAGGATGTTTCCACTAGTGGGAGAGTCTAGGACCAGAGGGCACAGCCTCAGAATTAAAGGACGTTCTTTTAGGAAGGAGATGAGGAGGAATTACTTTAGTCAGATGGTGGTGAATCTGTGGAATTCTTTGTCACAGACGGCTGTGGAGGCCACAAGTCAGTGGATATTATTAAGGCAGAGAGAGATAGATTCTTGATCAGTGCCGGTGATGGGGTTGATGGGGAGAAGGCAGGACAATGGAGTTAGGAGGGAGAGATAGATCTGCCATGATCGAATGGCAAAGTGGACTTGATGGGCCGAATGGCCTAATTCTACTCTTATCACTTGTGAGCTTATGACCCCAGCGGTATGAATATTGACTTGTGTAATTGCGTGTGGTCCTCCCTGCACTACTCCCTCTCCTGTGCAACCCCACCCGTGCAACCCCACCCGTGCATCCCCACCCGTGCATCCCCACCCGTGCAACCCCACCCGTGCATCCCCACCCGTGCATTCCCCTCTCTCCCGCCAAGCTTCAGTCAGAGGGTGGGAAATCTCTGCCCAGAGACAATGGAGGCAAGCATTCAGATTGAAGATTCAGTCTGAAGAAGGGTGTCGACCCGAAACGTCACCCATTCCTTGTCTGCAGAGACGTTGCCTGACCCGCGGAGTTACTCCAGCCTGTTGTATGTATTCAGCTTGTCCAGGCAGGTTCATCCACTGTGGTCCCATGCCGACCATCCGGCCTGCCTGACTCCACATTGATCAAGTCCCACAGCAGCTCTCCCAATAACCTCACTCCACCTGTGTTGGGCTCCCTGGCCTGGGGGGATTGACAGGCCTCACCAAACTCCACCCATCCTCCTGCCCTCCACACTCTCCCTGGCCCAGCCCGGATCACAACGTCTCCATCAGTCCCAACAATCCCCTCCATCACCGTCCAACTTCATACTCTTATACATCGGCGAGACCAAGCGTAGACTGGGTGATTGGCTCCATGAACACCTTCGCTCAGTCCGCCTGGACCTACCTGATCTCCCGGTTGCCAAACACTTTCATTCCCCTTCCCATTCCCACATTGACCTTTCTGTCCTGGGTCTCCTCCATTGTCAGAGAGAGGCCAAACGCCAATTGGAGGAACAGCACCTCATATTTCACTTGGCCAGTGGTGTGAATGATGGTTACTCTCACTCTAAGTTACCCCAGCATTCCCTCTCTCTCCATCCCTCCCCCACCCAAGTCACACCAGCTTTTCTTTCTCACCCAACAAACAATTAACAATGGCCTGTTTCCTTTATCATTGTGACTTTTTTTGCATATCTTTCATTCATTTGTTTTATATCGTTCTGCATCGTCCTCTCTATCTTTCGTTTCCATTTCCCTTGACCTTTAGTCTGAAGACGGGTCTCGACCCGAAAGGCCACCCATTCCTTCTCTCCAGAGATGCTGCCTGTCCCGCTGAGGTACTCCAGCACTCTGTGTCTACCTACATTTGCATTCTCCATGGTGAATACAGAGGGGATGTCTTCCTTGAAGACCTTGCCCTGCCTCCAGCACGTTGCCCCCTTGGTCTCTTTCCCTGGGTGCCCCCTTGATGTTGTCCTGCATTCTGGGGTCACCCGGCCTCTCCTTTGTTGGCTCTGGGAAGGTGTGAAGTTAACTTAGGGGACGTGGCATGAATGGCCCCTTTATAAATGCCCCCTGAGACGGGGTTGGTGATGGAACGTGAAGGCAGCCATTTTGACACGCCTTCCATGGGCTGCTGAGACTCAGAGGGAACGCAGTGGAGTAGGGGGCAGATATGAGAACAGGTTAGGTCATAAGGTCATAAGATCATATGGTGTAACATTAGGCCATTCGGCCCATCAAGTCTACTCCGCCATTCAATCATGGCTGATCTATCTCTCCCTCCTAACCCCATTCTCCTGCCTTCTCCCCATAACCCCTGACACCCGTGCTAATCAAAAATCTATCGATCCCTGCCTTAAAAATATCCACTGACTTGGCCTCCACAGCCGTCTGTGGCAAAGAATTCCACAGATTCACCACCCTCTGACTAAAAAAAATCCTCCTAATTTCCTTCCTAAAAGAACGTCCTTTGATTCTGAGGCTGTGCCCTCTAGTCCTGGACTCTCCCACTAGTGGAAACATCCTCTCCACATCCACGCTATCCAGGCCGCTCACTATTCTTTATGTTTCATTCAGGCAACTAGGTACCTGCGCTCTTAGATCCCTCTGCTCTACAACACTCCCTGTCTACCTGTGACACCACTTTCAGGGGACTGTGTACCTGCGCTCCTAGATCCCTCTGCTCTACAACACTCCCTGTCTACCTGTGACACCACTTTCAGGGGACTGTGTACCTGTGCTCCTAGATCCCTCTGCTCTACAACACTCCCTGTCTACCTGTGACACCACTTTCAGGGGACTGTGTACCTGCGCTCTTAGATCCCTCTGCTGTACAACACTCCCTGTCTACCTGTGACACCACTTTCAGGGGACTGTGTACCTGTGCTCCTAGATCCCTCTGCTGTACAACACTCCCCAGAGTGCTGCCATCGATTGTGAAGGTGCTGCCCTGGTCCAGTACTCACATTACCTGCTCTACCTGCATGACCTGCACTGCATGCTGTCTGCATTACCTGCACTGCTTGCCATTTGCTCTTCCTGCCTGCCTTGCTGGCTGTCTCCAGCACCGTGCGTGTGTGTGTGTGTGCGTGTGCGTGTGCGTGCATGTATGTGTGTGCGCGTGTGTGTGCGTGCGTGCGTGCGTGTGCATGTGCGTGTGCATGTGCTTGTGCATGTGTGTGTGCATGTGTGTGTGTGCGTGCGTGTGCGTGCGTGTGTGTGCGTGCATGTATGTGTGTGCGCGTGTGCGTGCGTGCGTGTGTGTGTGAGATGTTCACAGCTGGGCCCCGGGTCCTTGTAGCACGTTCACACGCTGATGTGTTGCCTATAACTCTGTCTTTGCAGAAGGAGGAGGGTACAGTGGGGAGGATGGACAGAGGAACCTCCTTACCCACCATGCTGGAGCTAAAGGTCAGAATGGGGACCACACACACTCACACAGCACGCACACAGGCCCTTTGGCCCACCCACTCCGTGCTGCCCCTTTCCCCCATCTGCACCAATCCTGCTTGCCCACATTGGGATGGCATCCATCTGTGCCCTGCCCGTCCCCATGTCCGTTTAGATACATGGTGACATGGTGATTGTGTCTGGTCCCACCACCTGCCCTGGCAATCACCCTGATATCCCCCTCACCCCTCACAACTCCTGCAAAACCCTTCCCTTACCTTCAACACATGCTTCACGTTTGATACTCCTACCCTGGGATCATAAGGTCATAAGGAATAGGAGTAGAACTAGGCCATTCGGCCCATCAAGTCTACTCTGCCATTCAATCATGGCTGATCTATCTCTCCCTCCTAACCCCATTCTCCTGCCTTCTCCCCGTAACCTCTGACACCCGCACTAATCACAAAACTAATCAAGGATATCGAATCTGGCCACTTCTCATAATATTGTTAATTGTTTGAAAAATACAGAGATGGAAGCAGGCCCTTCGGCCCACCGAGTCCAGGCCGACCCTCGATCACTGATTCACACTACTTCCATGTTCTGCCACCTTCTCATCCACTCCTGACACACTAGCTGGCAATTTACCGAGGGCCAATTAACCCACAAACCCGCACGTCTTTGGGATGTGGGTGGAAACCAGAGCACCCGGAGGTCACAGTGAGAACGTGCAGACTCCACATAGACAGCAGCCGCGGTCAGGATGGAGCCCGGGTCACTGCCGCTGCACCAGCGCCTCTACCCACTGCACCATTACACCCCCCAAATATACTTCTGACAGCTCACCCCTCTACTGAGGGAAGACAAGCCCAGCCTGTCCAAGCGCTCCCATCCCGGCAACTCCCTGGTGAATCGCCGTGGTAATCTCCCCAATGCCAGCTCGTCCTGGTGCCCACAGCTCCGTGGGTCCGTGGGTCCGTGTAGGTCCGTGTAGGTCCGGGGGTGCAGTCAGGCGTGCATTGGTTCCAGCATAAAGCCCCGACTCGTGACTCTCCTGCCATGACCGATGAAGAAGAGTCCCGACCTGAAACGCCATCCATCCATTCCCACCCCAGATGCCGCCCGACCCGCTGAGTTCCTCCAGCACTGTGTTTAATGCCAAATGCCCCTTCCCCACAAGGTGCCCGCAGATTTAGGGGGGCGAGTGGCCGGGGTGGTGCAGGGCCCAGGTGGTTGGAGTGGGTGCAGTGGGTGCAGAGGCCAGGTGGGTACAGAGAGTGCAGACGCCAGGTGGGTACAGAGGGCGGGTGGGTACAGAGGCCGGGTGGGTACAGAGGCCAGGTGGGTACAGAGAGTGCAGACGCCAGGTGGGTACAGAGGCCCAGGTGGGTGCAGTGGGTGCAGTGGGTGCAGACTCCGGGTGGGTACAGAGGCCCAGGTGGGTACAGGGGCCCCGGTAGTTCGGGTAAGCACTGGACTGGTGGTGGGCGGACATCTGGCAGCCCCCTGGTGCAGGAACGCGAATCGCAGAAGTCCCGATGAGGTGACGATTGGTCCTCATCCACCTGTTCTGCTGCCTTGGTGTAACTGTGCGCTGCGATCAACAGTTCTGTGTTCATCAGCGTCCCTTCATTCTCTGTCCACCACCTACCTTTCTGACTTTCCAAAATGCGTTCCCTTGCATTTGTTGGGATTAAATTCAATCTGCCAGGTGCACCGTCCGACTTCCCAGCCGACTCGTCCTCTGTAACCTGACACATTCTTCTTCACCATCCAGAACTTTCCTGGTATCGGCAAACTTACTCATGGTAACTCTGACATCCACATCCAAGTTATTGATGTCTAGTTTATACCATCAATAATGATGGTCCCAGCACCAATCTCTGCTGTACACCGCGCGACTTCCAGTCCCATCAACGCCCCTCCACCATCACCCTCCTGTCTCCCATCACCCAAATAAATATGGATCCAATTAGCCAGCTCTCCTTGGACCCCATGTGCCCAACATTCTAACCAGCCGACTATGTCTGGCCTTGTCTCGTCCATGTAAACAACGTCTATGGCCTTGCCACCACCAATCACCCAGGCACCTCCTCACAAAATTACCATCTAAGTATTGAGATGGGAATCCCTGTACAGAAAGACAAACTGAAGTCTGAAGAAGGGTCCCGACCCAAATGGTCACCTATCCACATGTGGCAATGCACTGCAGATGCACGGTTTACGCCGAAGATAGACACAAAATGCTGGAGTAACTCAGCGGGACAGGCAGCATCTCCGGAGAGAAGGAATGGGTGAGGTTTCGGGTCGAGACCCTTCTTCAGACTGAGTGTCAGGGAGAGGGGGAGATACAGAGATAAAGAAGTGTAAGAGACCAAAAGAGATGCAGATTAAGGAAAATGTAGAATAGACCAGTGTTACCTATGAGAAGGTGACAATACAAACAGATAAAATGTAATCAGAGGGACTGTCAGACTGGTGGGAGATCTGGGCAGGGATGGAGAGGGAAGGAAAGCAAGGGCTATTTGAAGTTAGAGAAGTCAATGTTCATACCGCTGGGGTGTAAGCTGCCCAAGCAAAATATGAGGTGCTGTTCCTCCCAATTTACACTGGGCCTCACTCTGACAATGGAGGAGGCCCAGGACAGAAAGGTCAGTGTGGGAATGGGGGGCAGATATAGTGTTTAAAAGGGTCACCTATCCATGTTCCCCAGAGATGTTGCTGGACCTGCTGAGTTACTCCAGCACTGTGTATCTCTTTGTAAACCAGTATCCACAGTTGCTTGTGCCCTCTGATACCCCTTGATTAACCAAAAGTACATCAATCCCATCTCTCTAAAGTAATTTCCCTCCCACTGCCATTTTGGTTGCAGCAGCCTCTCTGCCCTGACGTCACTTGCTGTGGTCTCTGCTCACTGCTGCTCACGTTTAGGATGCTATTGTAACCCTCCTCTTCCCAGCAGCCAAGGCTGGAGTGCCTCCCGCACTGTCCCATCAGCGGGCAGTACCCGGGGTTCAGTGGTGGGGCAGGGAGGGTGAGGACAGACTTCCTGGTCTGATCATTGCTGGAGATTGGGGGAATGGGCAAGCACGAGCAATCTATCAAGGCCATGGTGGACGAGCGATCTATCGAGGCCATGGTGGACGAGCGATCTATCGAGGCCATGGTGGACGAGCGATCTATCGAGGCCATGGTGGACGAGCGATCTATCAAGGCCATGGTGGACGAGCGATCTATCAAGGCCATGGTGGACGAGCGATCTATCAAGGCCATGGTGGACGAGCGATCTATCGAGGCCATGGTGGACGAGCGATCTATCGAGGCCATGGTGGACGAGCGATCTATCAAGGCCATGGTGCTAGAGGATATCCACCTCACCCATCCATGGAACACAGGCACAGTGTGCAGGAAAAAACTGCAGATGCTGGTTAAAATCAAAGGTAGACACACAGTGCTGGAGTAACTCAGCGGGTCAGGCGGCATCTCAGGAGAGAAGGAATGGGTGACGTTTCGGGTCGAGGCAATGTCTCGCCCCCTCCCCTGACATCAGTCTGAAGAAGGGCCTCGACCCGAAACGTCACCCATTCCTTCTCTCCTGAGATGCTGCCTGGCCCGCTGAGTTACTCCAGCATTGCTTGTCTACCTTTGAACTTAGGTACATCACAGGAACCGGCCCTTCGGCCCACAATGTCTGTGCCCAGCATGTTGCCAAGACCAACTCTCACCTGCGTCCAGGTGATCCACACCTCCCCATTCCCTGCATATCCATGTTCCTATCCAAAAGTCTCTTAAATGCTTCTGTTTCCAACACCACCGGGTGATCAATGATCAGCGTGGACTCGGTCGGCCGATGAATGCGTTTCAATGATACTTCTCTAAACTAAACTAAGCTAAACTAAACTAAAGATAGAAGCAAAAAGCTGGAGTAACTCAGTGGGACAGGCAGCATCTCTGGAGAGAAGGAATGGGTGACGTTTCGGGTCGTGATGGTTCTAAACTAAACCAAACTGAACTAAACTGAACTAAAATGAACTGAAATAAACTGAACTGAACTAAACTAGACTGATGATCCAGGCGGTGGTGGCATCTGTTGCACGCGCCACGCTGAGTGTAAACTGTGCCCACACTATGTGGTGTGGCAGGACGAGTGGGCTGTACCTAACGCTGCCCCCCACTGTCGGCAGATTTACCCGTACCAGCTGCTGAAGGGGAGCAGCATGAGGAGCATCAACCTGCCACACGGAGTGGACCGTCCCCGGCTCGAGGTAAGGACCACCCCGGCAACACCGGCACAGGGCACTGGCGTGGGCAGGATCACCAGCATGTTACATAGAAACATAGAAAATAGGTGCAGTAGTAGGCCATTCGGCCCTTCGAGCCTGCACCACCATTCAATATGATCATGGCTGATCATCCAACTCAGTATCCTGTACCTGCCTTCTCTCCATACCCCCTGATCCCTTTAGCCACAAGGGCCACATCTAACTCCCTCTTAAATATAGCCAATGAACTGGCCTCAACTACCTTCTGTGGCAGAGAATTCCACAGATTCACCATTCTCTGTGTGAAGAAATGTTTTCTCATCTCGGTCCTAAAAGACTTCCCCCTTATCCTTAAACTGTGACCCCTTGTTCTGGACTTCCCCAACATCGGGAACAATCTTCCTGCATCTAGCCTCTCCAACCCCTTAAGAATTTTATATGTTTCAATAAGATCCCCCCTCAATCTTCTAAATTCCAGCGAGTACAAGCCGAGTCTATCCAGTCTTTCTTCATATGAAAGTCCTGCCATCCCAGGGATCAATCTGGTGAACCTTCTCTGTACTCCCTCTAAGGCTAGAATGTCTTTCCTCAGATTAGGAGACCAAAACTGCACACAATACTCCAGGTGCGGTCTCACCAAGGCCCTGTACAACTGTAGCAGAACCTCCCTGCTCCTATACTCAAATCCCCTCGCTATGAATGCTAACATACTATTCGCTTTCTTCACTGCCTGCTGCACCTGCACACTTGCTTTCAATGACTGGTGCACCACGACACCCAGGTCACGTTGCATCTCCCATTTTTCTAATTGGCCACCATTCAGGTAATACTCTGATTTCCTGTTCTTGCCGCCAAAGTGGATAACCTCACATTTATCCACATTATATTGCATCTGCCATGCATTTGCCCACTCTGCATCCTCCTAGCATCCTCCTCGCAGCTAACACTGCCACCCAGCTTCGTGTCATCACCCAGCTTCGTGTCATCGTTGCCAGGACCAGAGCGTGTGGCTAATGGGGAGAGGTTGAGAGGGCTTGGGACTCTATTCCTTGGAGCGCAGGAGGATGAGGGGAGATCTTATAGAGGTGTACAAAATCATGAGAGGAATTGGTCTTGCCCAGAGTAGGGGAATCGAAGACGAAAGGACATGGGTTCAAGGTGAAGGGGAAAAGATTTAATAGGAATCTGAGGGGTAACATTTTCACACAGAGGGTGGTGGGTGTATGGAACAAGCTGCCAGAGCAGGTAGTTGAGGCTGGGACTATCCCAACATTTAAGAAGCAGTTAAACAGGCACATGGATAGGACAGGTTTGGAGGGATATGGACCAAACACAGGCAGGTGGGACTGGTGTAGCTGGGGCAAGTTGGGTCGAAGGGCCTGTTTCCACACTGTATCACTCTACGACTCTGTGACAGGTCAGTGTGGGGCACAATGAAGTCAGAAACAGCCTCAAACTGACGGGAGGTCGACACACACTGGCCCAGGCATCGTTCTTTCTGTCAGTTGTCCACACAGATTTGTGAGTAGGGTTGCCAACTTCCTCACTCCCAAATACGGGGCAAAGGGTGACGTCACCACCCCGTGCCCCACGTGACCTCACCCAGCCAGTGGCCTCATGCTCCCACTCCACCAATGGCGGCCGCCCGGGCCGGGAGCACGTGGCCGCTGGCTGGGTGAGGTCACGTGGGGCACGGGGCGGTGACGTCACCCTTTGTCCCGTATTTGGGAGTGAGGAAGTTGGCAACCCTACTAATTCAGGACAAGGGCGGTCCCGTACGGGACAAACTAATTTAGCCCAAAATACGGGATGTCCCGGCTAATACGGGACAGTTGGCAACTTAGTAAGGCCACAGTTCAAGATGTAATCAGAAGGACAGTCAGAGGTGAAGTTAGACAACTGGTGCCAGGTCAAAGTCGTACAAGTGCTTGTGCTGATCCTGTTGGGAGGAATTTTAGGAAAAAGTAAAAGAAAATATTGAACAGGATGTGGATGAAAGGAACTGCAGGTGCTGGCTTACAAAAAAAAACAGTGCCGGAGTAACTCAGTGGGTCAGGCAGCATCTCTGGAGAACATGGATAGGTGACGTTTCACAGAGTGCTGGAGTAGCTCAGCGGGTCAGGCAGCCTCTGTGGAGAACATGGATAGGTGACGTTTCACAGAGTGCCGGAGTAACTCAGCGGGTCAGGCAGCCTCTGTGGAGAACATAGAAAGCTAATTCTGAAAAAGAGTGAAGGTTCTTCTTCAGTGATTGTAGTGAGGGTGAGAAAGCTGGAAGAGAGGAGGGGCAGGACAAACCCTGGAAAGCGATAGGTGGATACAGGTGATGGGAGGTGGGTTGGGGGGGGGGAGGGTTTGATTGTCAGATGGGTGGACAAAGGCCAAAAGATGTGAGATAAGGAGATTAGAGGAATGAACTGTCGAGCCCAAGGGAGGGATATGGGTGGAGAGTAGAGGATGTGCACCATCAAAGATCTGGGGGTATTTACATGGGATTTTGAAGGTGGCAGGTCATGTGGGAAAGGCTGTTGAATTAGGCTCCTCGGCCAAATACGCGATGATCTTGAGTGAGCAGGGGAGGATGTTGTGGGTTTACAGGTCGCTGGTTTGGGCTGGGGCTGGGGCTGGTTTGGGCTAGCCGACTCTGTGTCAGACCCGGGCCCAAGGCAGTGAAGGTGTGGGAGACTCAGCAAGAGGTGGGACAGCGATGAGGTGCCGCGGAGGACGAGATATGCTGGATGTAGAGTCGTAGATATAGTGTGGAAACAGGCCCTTCGGCCCAACTTGCCCGCACCGGCCAACATGTCCCAGCTACTCGAGTCCCACCTGCCCGCGTTTGGTCCATATCCCTCCAAACCTGCCCTATCCATTTACCTGTCTAACTGTTTCTTAAACATTGGAATAGTCCCAACCTCAACTACCTCCTCTGGCAGCTCGTTCCATACACCCACCGCCCTCTGTGGGGGGAGGGGGGGGAGGGAGTGTGGGGGGCGGGGGGAGGTGGGGGGGCAGGGGGGAGTGTGGACATTCTGTTTGCTGTTGCTGGGGTGCTAGCGTGTCTCCCTGTCTCCCACAGCGGCACCTGAGTGTGGAGGAGTTCCGGCAGGTGTTCGGGATGGGCATCCAGGAGTTTGACAGCTTGCCCCAGTGGAGACGCACTGAGCTGAAGAAGAGAGCCTGCCTCTTCTGACCCACCAGCCCCCCCCACCGCACACCCTGTGTGTGCATGCGTGCGTGAGTGTGTGTGTGCACGTGTGTGTGTGTGTGCGTGCGTGTGTGTGAATGCGTGTGTGTGAGTGTGCGTGTGTGTGCTGGCAGGCTGACCCTCGCTTGCAGTGCCCCCCTTCCACTGGTGATGACCGTCGCCCCTCCCCTCGTTGGCAGTGACCACCCCCCCCCCCCGGATCGTCCAGTGGTCCCAGTCCATAGCCGACTCTGATCTCTTTGCCCCTCTCCTCTACAAAGTCCACTCCTGATGCCCGGGGGTGGCGCTGATGTGAGGGGAGGGGGGTTCTGATTTGAAATGGGGCTGTGCTGCTTGCCCGCACTGACCACACACCCACCGCTGCCCGCTCACGACCCCTCACCTCCACCCCACTGCCCACTCTGGGTGATGCACCGGGCACCTCGTGGTTCAACGTCTGCCTGTGCCCAACGCACCCGCCACCCCGCCCGCCCATCACCCCGCCCGCCCGCCCCTGTGTCACCCCCAAACACAGGGCAAAGGGTGACGTCACCGCCCCGCGCCCCACGTGACCTCACCCAACCAGCGGCCACGTGCTCCCGCTCCACCAATGGCGGCAGCCCGGGCCGGGAGCACGTGGCCGCTGGCTGGGTGAGGTCACGTGGGGCGCGGGGCGGTGACGCCACCCGTATTTGGGAGTGAGAACATTGGCGACCCCACTAATACGGGACAAGGGCGGTCCCGTACGGGACAAACCAATTTAGCCCAAAATACATTATGGGATGTCCCGGCAAATACGGGACAGTTGGCAACTGTACCTGCTGCCCCACCGGGCAAGGGGCAGAGCCTGCCCCATCCGCTCCGTGTGTCTGTGCCCAGCCCCCTCCTGACCCTCTATGCCCTGCCCCCCCCGACCCTCTGTGCCCTGCCCCCTCCTGACCCTCTATGCCCTGCCCCCGACCCTCTGTGCCCTGCCCCCCCCGACCCTCTGTGCCCAGCCCCCCCTGACCCTCTGTGCCCAGCCCCCCCTGACCCTCTGTGCCCAGCCCCCCCTGACCCTCTGTGCCAGCCCCCCCTGACCCTCTGTGCCCAGCCCCCCCTGACCCTCTGTGCCCAGCCCCCCCTGACCCTCTGTGCCCTGCCCCCGACCCTCTGTGCCCTGCCCCCCCCTGACCCTCTGTGCCCTGCCCCCGACCCTCTGTGCCCTGCCCCCCTTGACCCTCTGTGCCCAGCCCCCCCTGACCCTCTGTGCCCAGCCCCCCTGACCCTCTGTGCCCAGCCCCCCCTGACCCTCTGTGCCCAGCCCCCCTGACCCTCTGTGCCCAGCCCCCCCTGACCCTCTGTGCCCTGCCCCCGACCCTCTGTGCCCTGCCCCCCCGACCTTCTGTGCCCCCCCCATCCACACGTACCCATCCCCCTAACCCATCGCTCTGTCTCCACGCACCCCTCAGTTGCTCTGTGCCCGTGTCTTGTACCCCAGCCGCTTTGTGACACCCTTCTTCCCCCCCCCACCCACCTCTATGCCCCCTAGCCCCTTTATCCCGTGCCACCCCACCCAGTCACTCTGTGCCCTTCCCCTCCCGTGCCCAATCTCTGCCTGCACCACTCTGTTTCACACTCCCCCCAGCCCCCCACCCTCCCTCCCCCACCCACTCTGTGCCCCCACCCCCGGTGCCCGTTCCCTGTGCCAGGGTCCCCGACCACACTTGCTGCCCACACACCCCCTCAGCTTGTTCTCCACCTCTCCCCTTTGACCCAGAATAAACCCGCTTCGTCCAAACGCTCTGTGTCCTTTGTTAATGGTGATTATTATTATCGGATGAGGATGACTTTAAACAAGCAGGTAGTGGGTGTGGGAGGGAGGGAGGGAGGGTGGGTGTGGGAGGGGGGGGTGAGGGCAGAGTGGGGGTGGGGGGCAGAGTGGGTGGGGGCAGACCCTGAGCTGTGCCCCCTGCTGCATCAAGTGTGCTGTGCCATGCAGCATGGAGCAAGCGGAGCAGCGGGTAGATCTGCTGCCTCATGGCGCCACTGACCCGGCTTCCATCCTGACCACGGGTGCTGTCTGTACGGAGTTTGTACCTTCTCCTTGGGACCGCGTGGGTTTTCACCGGGATCTTTGGTTTCTTCCCAAAGACGCACAGTTTGTAGGTTTAATGTCTTGATATAAATGTAAAACATGTCCCCAGTGTGTGTGGGATAGTGTTAGTGTGCGGGGATCGCTGGGCGGTGCGGACTCGGTGGGCCGAAGGGCCTGTTTCCGTGCTGTACCTGTAAAGCAAACTAAACTTCCTAGTGTGTGTACAAACGGCCAATAAAATGATGAAACTTATTCCTTCATTGATGAGCGGGAGGGAGCAGTGTTTGGTGCCTGCTCAGTGTCTATGCTGTGGGACAGGATTACCCTGGTGTGGGGTGGCAGGGAGCTGGGCACACTGTGCCCAGGGGTGACCGTGACTGCCCCCTGACTGCCCCCTGACTGGCCTTGGGGGGCTGAAGGTCGGCTAAACACGTCACGTAGAAACATGCAGATGCTGGTTTACATCGACACCAGACACAACGTGCTGGAGGAACTCAGCGGGTCAGGCAGCATCTGTGGAGGAAAGGAACAGGTGACATTTCATCAGACAGAGTCAGGGAGGGGGGAACAAGAGGTATGGGAGGGTCCAGAATAAAGCAGAGCCTGCATCCATGACGAAGGGAAGGTGGAGCCCACAAAGGTCCATTGTTGGCTGGGGACGGGGACGGGGGGTAACGAAGGAATACACACATGAAATTAGCAAGAGGACTGAGGGGGGGGGGGGGGGAGGACAAGGATGCAAGGATCACTTGAAGTTAGAGAAATCAATATTAAACCACTGGGTTGTAGGCTGGCCAAGCGAAATATGAGGTGCTGTTCCTCCAATTTGCATTTGGCCTCACTCTGACAATGGAGGAGACCCAGGACAGAAAGGTCAGTGTGGGAATGGGAAGGGGAATTCAAGTGTTTGGCAACCGGGAGATCAGGTAGGTCCAGGCGGACTGAGCGAAGGTGTTCAGCGAAACGGTCAACCGGACTAGGTGTGGTCTCGCCGATGTACAGGAGTCCACATCTTGAACAACAGATACAGTAAATGAAGTTGGAGGAGGTGCAAGTGAACCTCTGCCTCACCTGAAAGGACTGCCGGGGACCCTGGATAGAGTCGAGGGAGGAGGTATCGGGACAGGTGTCATGTAATTATGTATTGTCTTTCTGCTGGCTGGTTAGCACGCAACAACAACCTTTCACTGTACCTCGGTACACGTGACAATAAAACTAAACTGAGGTGTTGCACATCCTGCGGTTAGAGACAGAGTGATACAAGGTGCAAACAGGCCCTTCAGCCCAACTTGCCCACACCGGCCAACATGTCCCAACTACACTAGTCCCACCTGCCCACGTTTGGCCCATATCCCACCAAACCTGTCATTTCAGGCAGCTTGTTCCATACACCCACCACCCTTTGTGTGAAAAAGTTACCCCTCAGATTCCTATTAAATCTTTTCCGCTTCACATTAAACCCATGTCCTCTGGTCCTTGATTCCCCTACTCTGGGCAAGAGATTATGTGCATCTACCCGATCTATTCCTCTCATGATTTTATACATCTCTATAAGATCCCCCCTCATCCTCCTGCACTCCAAGGAATAGAGTCCCAGCCTACTCAACCTCTCCCTATAGCTCACACCCTCTAGTCCTGGCAACATCCTTGTAAATCTTCGTTGCACCCTTTCGAGCTTGACAACATCTTTCCTATAACATGGTGCCCAGAACTGAATATCTGTACACTAAAACTATCGTTTGTTT